>NW_027488366.1:20000000-20303030 GCF_051014445.1 Colletes latitarsis | reverse complement strand
GAGAATAATTCATGTTAGGTCTAGGTTAGGTCTGGGATTTGCTCTCATCAGGCTCATTCTTTCGCATATTTCTCATACTTGATGGATAGATCCTGGGCTTTCTCTGGATTGCATCACGTAGTAATGAAGTACAACACTGAAACAGTCAATTAAACCTGGTTTCCATCAATATTTTAGAGGACAACACATGTTATGTCTAGGTTAGGCCTGGGATTTGCTCCCATCAGGGTCATACTTTCGCAGTTTTAACATACATGTGGACCTGATCGAGGGTTTTTTCAGCTTTGGATCACGTAGTAAAGTGGTACCACACTGAAACAGTCCATTAAACCTGGTTGCGATCAATATTTTAGAGGATAACGCATGTTAGGTCTGGGTTAGGTCTAGGATTTGCCCTCATCAGGCTCATACTTTCGCATATTTCTCATACTTCATGGCTAGATCCTGGGCTATTTCTGGATTGGATCACGTAGTAATGTGGTACCACACTGAAACAGTCAATTAAACCTGGTTTCCATCAATATTTTAGAGGACAACGCATGTTTGGTCTAGGTTAGGCCTGGGATTTGCCCTCATCAGGGGCATTCTTTCGCAGTTTTAACATACATGTCGACCTGATCGAGGGTTTTTTCTGCTTTGGATCACGTAGTAAAGTGGTGCCACACTGAAACAGTCCATTAAACCTGGTTTGGATCAATATTTTAGAGGATAACGCATGTTAGGTCTAGGTTAGCCCTGGGATTATCACTCATCAGACTCATACCTTCGCATTCTTCACATACTTGTTGAACGGATCCTGGGTTTTTTCTGGTTTGGTTCACGTAGTAATGTGGTACCACACTGAAACATTCAATTAAACCTGATCTTGATAAATATTTGAGAGGATAACGCATGTTAGGTTTGGGTTAAGTCTAGGATTTGCCCTCATCAGGCTCATACTTTCGCATATTTCTCATACTTGATGGCTAGATCCTGGGCTGTTTCTACATTGTATCACGTAGTAATGTGGTACCACGCTGAAACAGTCAATTAAACCTGGTTTCGATCAATATTTTAGAGGATAACGCAAGTTAGGTCTGGGATAGGTCTGGGATTCGCCCTCATCAGACTCATACTTTCGCGTTTTTCACATACTTGTTGACCTGATCGAGGGTTTTTTCTGCTTTGGATCACGTAGTAAAGTGGTACCACACTGAAACAGTCCATTAAACCTGGTTTGGATCAATATTTTAGAGGATAACGCATGTCAGGTCTAGGTTAGCCCTGGGATTATCACTCATCAGACTCATACCTTCGCATTCTTCACATACTTGTTGAACGGATCCTGGGTTTCTTCTGGTTTGGTTCACGTAGTAATGTGGTACCACACTAAAACATTCAATTAAACCTGGTCTTGATAAATATTTTAGAGGATAACGCATGTTAGGTCTGGGTTAGGTCTGGGATTTGCCCTCATCAGACTCATACTCTCGCATTCTTCACATACTTGTTGAACTGATCCTGGGTTTTTTCTGGTTTGGATCACGTAGTAATGTGGTACCACACTGAAACAGTCGATTAAACCTGGTTTCGATCAATATTTTAGAGGATAACGCAAGTTAGGTCTGGGATAGGTCTGGGATTTGACCTCATCAGACTCATACTTTCGCACACTTCACATACTCGTTGAACATATCCTGGGTTTTTTCTGGTTTGGATCACGTAGTAATGTGGTACCACACTAAAACATTCAATTAAACCTGGTCTTGATAAATATTTTAGAGGATAACGCATGTTAGGTCTGGGTTAGGTCTAGGATTTGCCCTCATCAGGCTTATACTTTCGCATATTTCTCATACTTCATGGCTAGATCCTTTGCTTTTTCTGGATTGTATCACGTAGTAATGTACAACACTGAAACAGTAAATTAAACCTGGTTTCCATCAATATCTTAGAGGACAACGCAAGTTAGGTCTGGCATAGGTCTGGGATTTGCCCTCATCAGGCTCATACTTTCGCGTTTTTCACATACTTGTTGAACAGATCCTGGGTTTTTTCTGGTTTGTATCACGTAGTAGTGTGGTACCACACTGAAACAGTCCATTAAACCTGGTTTGGATCAATATTTTAGAGAATAATTCATGTTAGGTCTAGGTTAGGTCTGGGATTTTCACTCATCAGACTCATACTTTCGCATTCTTCACATACATGTTGAACAGATCCTGGGTTTTTTCTGGTTTGGATCACGTAGTAATGTGGGACCACACTGAAACAGTCGATTAAACCTGGTCTCGATCAATATTTTAGAGGATAACGCAAGCTAAGTCTGGGATTGGTCTGGGATTTGACCTCATCAGACTCATACTTTCGCATTCTTCACATACTTGTTGAACGGATCATGGGTTTTTTCTGGTTTGGATCACGTAGTAATGTGGGTCCACACTGAAACAATCAATTAAACCTGGTCTTGATAAATATTTTAGAGGATAACGCATGTTAGGTCTTGGATAGGTCTGGGATTTGCCCTCATCAGACTCATACTTTCGCATTCTTCACATACTCGTTGAACAGATCCTGGGTTATTTTCTGGCTTGGATCACATAGAAATGTGGTACCACACTGAAGCAGTCGATTAAACCAGGTTTCGATCAATATTCTTGAGGATAACGCATGTTAGGTCTAGGTTAGTCCTGGGATTTTCACTCATCAGGCTCATACTTTCGCAATCTTCACATACTTGTTGAACGGATCCTGGGTTTTTTCTGGTGTGGATCACGTAGTAATGTGGGACCACACTGAAACAGTCAATTAAACCTGGTTTCGATCAATATTTTAGAGAATAATTCATGTTAGGTCTAGGTTAGGTCTGGGATTTGCTCGCATCAGGCTCATTCTTTCGCATATTTCTCATACTTGATGACTAGATCCTGGGCTTTCTCCGGATTGCATCACGTAGTAATGAAGTACAACACTGAAACAGTCAATTAAACCTGGTTTCCATCAATATCTTAGAGGACAACGCAAGTGAGGTCTGGGATAGGTCTGGGATTTGCCCTCATCAGGCTCATACTTTCGCGTTTTTCACATACTTGTTGAACAGATCCTGGGTTTCTTCTGGTTTGTATCACGTAGTAGTGTTGTACCACACTGAAACAGTCCATTAAACCTGGTTTGGATCAATATTTTAGAGGATAACGCATGTTAGGTCTAGGTTAGCCCTGGGATTTTCACTCATCAGACTCATACTTTCGCATTCTTCACATACTTGTAGAACTGATCCGGGGTTTTTTCTGGTTTGGATCACGTAGTAATGTGGTACCACACTGAAACAGTCAATGAAACCTGGTTTCCATCAATATTTTAGAGGACAACGCAAGTTAGGTCTAGGTAAGGCCTGTGATTTCCACTGATCAGACTCATACTTTCTCATCCTTCACATACTTGTTGAACGGATCCTGGGTTTTTTCTGGTTTCGATCACGTAGTAATGTGGTACCACACTGAAACGGTCAATTAAACCTGGTTTCGATCAATATTTTAAAGGACAACGCAAGTTACGTCTGGGATAGGTCTAGGATTTGCCCTCATCAGGCTCTTACTTTCGCATATTTCTCATACTTCATGGCTAGATCCTGGGCTGTTTCTGGATTGTATCACGCAGTAATGTGGTACCACGCTGAAACAGTCAATTAAACCTGGTTTCGATCAATATTTTAGAGAATTATTCATGTTAGGTCTGGGTTAGGTCTAGGATTTGCCCTCATCAGGCTCATACTTTCGCATATTTCCCATACTTCATGGCTAGATCCTGGGCTGTTTCTGGATTGTATCACGTAGTAATGTGGTACCACGCTGAAACAGTCAATTAAACCTGGTTTCGATCAATATTTTAGAGGACAACGCAAGTTACGTCTGGGATAGGTCTAGGATTTGCCCTCATCAGGCTCTTACTTTCGCATATTTCTCATACTTCATGGCTAGATCCTGGGCTGTTTCTGGATTGTATCACGTAGTAATGTGGTACCACGCTGAAACAGTCAATTAAACCTTGTTTCGATCAATATTTTAGGGAATAATTCATGTTAGGTCTGGGATAGGTCTGGGATTTGCTCTCATCAGGCTCATTCCTTCGCATATTTCTCATACTTGATGGCTAGATCCTGGGCTTTTTCTGGATTGCATCACGTAGTAATGTAGTACCACACTGAAACAGTCAATGAAACCCGGTTTCCATCAATATTTTAGAGGACAACGCAAGTTAGGTCTAGGTAAGGCCTGTGATTTCCACTGATCAGGCTCATACTTTCGCATCCTTCACATACTTGTTGAACGGATCCTGGGTTTTTTCTGGTTTGGATCACGTAGTAATGTGGTACCACACTGAAACAATCAATTAAACCTGGTCTTGATAAATATTTTAGAGGATAACGCATGTTAGGTCTAGGTTAGGTCTGGGATTTGCTCTCATCAGGCTCATTCTTTCGCATATTTCTCATACATGTTGAACAGATCCAGGGTTTTTTCAGGTTTGGATCACGTAGTAATGTGGGACCACACTGAAACAATCCATTAAACCTGGTCTTGATAAATATCTTCGAGGATAACGCATGTTAGGTCTAGGTTAGGTCTGGGATTTTCACTCATCAGACTCATACTTTCGCATTCTTCACATACTTGTTGAACGGATCCTGGGTTTTTTCTGGTTTGGATCACGTGGTAATGTGGGTCCACACTGAAACAATCAATTAAACCTGGTCTTGATAAATATTTTAGAGGATAACGCATGTTAGGTCTGGGATAGGTCTGGGATTTGCGCACATCAGACTCATACTTTCGCATTCTTCACATACTTGTTGAACGGATCCTGGGTTTTTTCTGGTTTGGATCACGTAGTAATGTGGGACCACACTGAAGCAGTCAATTAAACCTGGTTTCGATCAATATTTTAGAGAATAATTCATGTTAGGTCTAGGTTAGGTCTGGGATTTGCTCTCATCAGGCTCATTCTTTCGCATATTTCTCATACTTGATGACTAGATCCTGGGCTTTTTCTGGATTGCATCACGTAGTAATGAAGTACAACACTGAAACAGTCAATTAAACCTGGTTTCCATCAATATCTTAGAGGACAACGCAAGTGAGGTCTGGGATAGGTCCGGGATTTGCCCTCGTCAGGCTCATACTTTCGCGTTTTTCACATACTTGTTGAACAGATCCTGGGTTTTTTCTGGTTTGTATCACGTAGTAGTGTGGTACCACACTGAAACAGTCAATGAAACCTGGTTTCCATCAATATTTTAGAGGACAACGCAAGTTAGGTCTAGGTAAGGCCTGTGATTTCCACTGATCAGACTCATACTTTCGCATCCTTCACATACTTGTTGAACGGATCCTGGGTTTTTTCTGGTTTCGATCACGTAGTAATGTGGTACCACACTGAAACGGTCAATTAAACCTGGTTTCGATCAATATTTTAGAGGACAACGCAAGTTACGTCTGGGATAGGTCTAGGATTTGCCCTCATCAGGCTCTTACTTTCGCATATTTCTCATACTTCATGGCTAGATCCTGGGCTGTTTCTGGATTGTATCACGTAGTAATGGGGTACCACGCTGAAACAGCCAATTAAAACTGGTTTCGATCAATATTTTAGAGAATAATTCATGTTAGGTCTGGGTTAGGTCTAGGATTTGCCCTCATCAGGCTCATACTTTCGCATATTTCTCATACTTCATGGCTAGATCGTGGGCTGTTTCTGGATTGTATCACGTAGTAATGTGGTACCACGCTGAAACAGTCAATTAAACCTGGTTTCGATCAATATTTTAGAGGACAACGCAAGTTACGTCTGGGATAGGTCTAGGATTTGCCCTCATCAGGCTCTTACTTTCGCATATTTCTCATACTTCATGGCTAGATCCTGGGCTGTTTCTGGATTGTATCACGTAGTAATGTGGTACCACGCTGAAACAGTCAATTAAACCTGGTTTCGATCAATATTTTAGAGAATAATTCATGTTAGGTCTGGGATAGGTCTGGGATTTGCTCTCATCAGGCTCATTCCTTCGCATATTTCTCATACTTGATGGCTAGATCCTGGGCTTTTTCTGGATTGCATCACGTAGTAATGTAGTACCACACTGAAACAGTCAATGAAACCTGGTTTCCATCAATATTTTAGAGGACAACGCAAGTTAGGTCTAGGTAAGGCCTGTGATTTCCACTGATCAGACTCATACTTTCGCATCCTTCACATACTTGTTGAACGGATCCTGGGTTTTTTCTGGTTTGGATCACGTAGTAATGTGGTACCACACTGAAACGGTCAATTAAACCTGGTTTCGATCAATATTTTAGAGGACAACGCAAGTTACGTCTGGGTTAGGTCTAAGATTTGCCCTCATCAGGCTCACAGTTTCGCGTTTTTCACATACTTGCTGAACAGATCATGGGTTTTTTCTGGTTTGGGTCACGTAGTAGTGTGATACCACACTGAAACAGTCGATTAAACCTGGCTTCGATCAATATTTTAGTGGATAACGCATGTTAGGTCTAGGTTTGCACTGGGATTTTCACTCATCAGACTCATACTTTCGCATTCTTCACATACTTGTTGAACTGATCCTGGGTTTTTTCTGGTTTGGATCACGTAGTAATGTGGGTCCACACTGAAACAATCAATTAAACCTGGTCTTCATAAATATTTTAGAGGATAACGCATGTTAGGTCTAGGTTAGGTCTGGGATTTGCTCTCATCAGGCTCATTCTTTCGCATATTTCTCATACATGTTGAACAGATCCTGGGTTTTTTCAGGTTTGGATCACGTAGTAATGTGGGACCACACTGAAACAATCAATTAATCCTGGTCTTGATAAATATTTTAGAGGATAACGCATGTTAGGTCTAGGTTAGGTCTGGGATTTTCACTCATCAGACTCATACTTTCGCATTCTTCACATACTTGTTGAACGGATCCTGGGTTTTTTCTGGTTTGGGTCACGTGGTAATGTGGGTCCACACTGAAACAATCAATTAAACCTGGTCTTGATAAATATTTTAGAGGATAACGCATGTTAGGTCTGGGATAGGTCTGGGATTTGCCCACATCAGACTCATACTTTCGCACACTTCACATACTCGTTGAACAGATCCTGGGTTTTTTCTGGTTTGGATCACATAGTAATGTGGTACCACACTGAAACAGTCCATTAAACCTGGTTTGGATCAATATTTTAGAGCATAACGCATGTTAGGTCTAGGTTAGCCCTGGGATTTTCACTCATCAGACTCATACTTTCGCATTCTTCACATACTTGTTGAACTGATCCTGGGTTTTTTCTGGTTCGGATCACGTAGTAATGTGGTACCACACTGAAGCAGTCGATTAAACCTGGTCTCGATCAATATTTTAGAGGATAACGCAAGTTAGGTCTGGGATAGGTCTGGGATTTGACCTCATCAGACTCATACTTTCGCACAACTTCACATACTCGTTGAACAGATCCTGGGTTATTTTCTGGTTTGGATCACATAGTAATGTGGTAGCACACTGAAACAGTCGATTAAACCAGGTTTCGATCAATATTTTAGAGTATAACTCATGTTAGGTCAAGGTTAGGCCTGGGATTTTCATTTATCAGACTCATACTTTTGCATTCTTCACATACTTGTTGAACGGATTCAGGGATTTTTCTGGTTTGGATCACGTAGTAATGTGGGACCACACTGAAACAGTCAATTAAACCTGGTTTCGATCAATATTTTAGAGGATAACGCAAGTTAAGTCTGGGATAACACCCGGCCGCCGAGGGGTGGAAACGGGGTCGCGGGCGGTTGCGAGTTGGGGCTCGCAGCCGCCACTAAACGCGGCCCCGGGACGGATAGCGGCGGGATGGAGTGGCCCCGTCCCGCCGCTATGAGGCAGTGTGTCTACTGGGGGGACCGATTGTCCCCCCGGGGGATGGGCGCGAAAGCGCGGGCACGGGGAGGATACCGGAAGAATGCTTCGAGCGATTCCCGGTATCCTCCCAAAGCGTGCCGAAGGGTCACCGTGGGGTTTTTAGTGGGTAGGTCCCGCGCCTGTCGTTGTACGGGCGCGGGGAATCCCACACACCCCTCCCGCCTCTCCCCAAAGAGGTGGAAGGGAATCTTTCGAAGATTTTCCCCACGACAAAAAAAAAAAAAAAAACAAAAAAAAAAAAAAAAAAAAAAAAAAGTTAAGTCTGGGATTGGTCTGGGATTTGACCTCATAAGACTCATACTTTCGCATTCTTCACATACTTGTTGATCGGATCCTGGGTTTTTTCTGGTTTGGATCACGTAGTAATGAGGTACCACACTGAAACGGTCAATTAAACCTGGTTTCGAACAATATTTTAGAGGATAACGCAAGTTAGGTCTGGGATAGGTCTGGGATTTGCCCTCATCAGGCTCATACTTTCGCGTTTTTCACATACTTGTTGAACAGATCATGGGATTTTTCTGGTTTGGGTCACGTAGTAATGTGGTACCACACTGAAACAGTCGATTAAACCTGGTTTCGATCAATATTTTAGAGGATAACGCAAGCTAGGTCTAGGTTAGGCCTGGGATTTTCACTGATCAGACTCATACTTTCGCATTCTTCACATACTTGTTGAACTGATCTTGGGTTTTTGCTGGTTTGGATCACGTAGTAATGTGGTACCACACTGAAACAGTCGATTAAACCTGGTTTCGATCAATATTTTAGAGTATAACTCATGTTAGGTCTAGGTTAGGCCTGGGATTTTCACTCATCAGACTCATACTTTCGCATTCTTCACATACTTGTTGAACAGATCCTGCGTTTTTTCGGGTTTGGATCACGTTGTAGTGTGGTACCACACTGAAACAGTCCATTAAACCTGGTTTTGATCAATATTTTAGAGGATAACGCAAGTTAGGTCTGGGATAGGTCTGGGACTTGCCCTCATCAGGCTCATACTTACGCGTTTTTCACATACTTGTTGAACAGATCCTGCGTTTTTTCGGGTTTGGATCACGTTGTAGTGTGGTACCACACTGAAACAGTCCATTAAACCTGGTTTTGATCAATATTTTAGAGGATGACGCATGTTAGGTCTAGGTTAGCCCTGGGATTTTCACTCATCAGACTCATACTTTCGCATTCTTCACTTACTTGTTCAACTGATCCTGGGTTTTTTCTGGTTTGGACCACGTAGTAATGTGGTACCACGCTGAAACAGTCAATTAAACCTGGTTTCGATCAATATTTTAGAGAATAATTCATGTTAGGTCTGTGTTAGGTCTAGGATTTGCCCTCATCAGGCTCATACTTTCGCATATTTCTCATACTTCATGGCTAGATCCTGGGCTGTTTCTGGATTGTATCACGTAGTAATGTGGTACCACGCTGAAACAGTCAATTAAACCTGGTTTCGATCAATATTTTAGAGGATAACGCAAGTTACGTCTGGGATAGGTCTAGGATTTGCCCTCATCAGGCTCATTCTTTCGCATATTTCTCATACTTGATGGCTAGATCCTGGGCTTTTTCTGGATTGCATCACGTAGTAATGTAGTACCACACTGAAACAGTCAATGAAACCTGGTTTCCATCAATATTTTAGAGGACAACGCAAGTTAGGTCTAGGTAAGGCCTGAGATTTTCACTGATCAGACTCATACTTTCGCATCCTTCACATACTTGTTGAACGGATCCTGGGTTTTTTCTGGTTTGGATCACGTAGTAATGTGGTACCACACTGAAACGGTCAATTAAACCTGGTTTCGATCAATATTTTAGAGGATAACGCAAGTTAGGTCTGGGATAGGTCTGGGATTTGCCCTCATCAGGCTCATACTTTCGCGTTTTTCACATACTTGTTGAACAGATCATGGGTTTTTTCTGGTTTGGGTCACGTAGTAGTGTGATACCACACTGAAACAGTCGATTAAACCTGGTTTCGATCAATATTTTAGAGGATAACGCATGTTAGGTCTAGGATAGCCCTGGGATTTTCACTCATCAGACTCATACTTTCGCATTCTTCACATACTTGTTGAACTGATCCTCGGTTTTTTCTGGTGTGGATCACGTAGTAATGTGGTACCACACTGAAACAGTCGATTAAACCTGGTCTCGATCAATATTTTAGAGAATAATTCATGTTAGGTCTAGGTTAGGTCTGGGATTTGCTCTCATCAGGCTCATTCTTTCGCATATTTCTCATACTTGATGGCTAGATCCTGGGCTTTTTCTGGATTGCATCACGTAGTAATGAAGTACAACACTGAAACAGTCAATTAAACCTGGTTTCCATCAATATCTTAGAGGACAACGCAAGTTAGGTCTGGGATATGTCTGGGATTTGCCCCCATCAGGCTCATACTTTCGCGTTTTTCACATACTCGTTGAACAGATCCTGGGTTATTTTCTGGTTTGGATCACATAGTAATGTGGTTCCACACTGAAACAGTCGATTTAACCAGGTTTCGATCAATATTTTAGAGGATAACGCATGTTAGGTCTAGGTTAGGTCTGGGATTTGCTCTCATCAGGCTCATGCTTTCGCATATTTCTCATACTTGATGGCTAGATCCTGGGCTTTTTCTTGATTGCATCACGTAGTAATGAAGTACAGCACTGAAACAGTCAATTAAACCTGGTTTCCATCAATATCTTAGAGGACAACGCAAGTTAGGTCTGGGATATGTCTGGGATTTGCCGTCATCAGGCTCATACTTTCGCGTTTTTCACATAATTGTTGAACAGATCCTGGGTTTTTTCTAGTTTGGATCACGTAGTAATGTGGTACCACACTGAAACAGTCGATTAAACGTGGTTTCGATCAATATTTTATGGGATAACGCAAGTTACGTCAGGGATTGGTCTGGGATTTGACCTCATCAGACTCATACTTTCGCATTCTTCACATACTTGTTGAACGGATCTTGGGTTTTTTCTGGAGTGGATCACGTAGTAATGTGGTACCACACTGAAACAGTTCATTAAACCTGGTTTCCATCACTATTTTAGAGGACAACGCAAGTTAGGTCTAGGTAAGACCTGAGATTTTCACTTATCAGACTCATACTTTCGCATGCTTCACATACTTGTTGAACGGATCCTGGGTTTTTTCTGGTTTGGATCACGTAGTAATGTGGTACCACACTGAAACGGTCAATTCAACCTGGTTTCGATCAATATTTTAGAGGATAACGCAAGTTACGTCTGGGATAGGTCTGGGATTTGCTCTCATCAGGCTCATACTTTCGCATATTTCTCATACTTCATGGCTAGATCCTGGGCTATTTCTGGTTTGGATCACGAAGTAGTGTGGTACCACACTAAAACAGTCCATTTAACCTGGTTTCGCTCAATATTTTAGAGGATAACGCATGTTAGGTCTAGGTTAGGTCTGGGATTTGCTCTCATCAGGCTCATTCCTTCGCATATTTCTCATACTTGATGGCTAGATCCTGGGCTTTTTCTGGATTGCATCACGTAGTAATGTAGTACCACACTGAAACAGTCAATGAAACCTGGTTTCCATCAATATTTTAGAGGACAACGCAAGTTAGGTCTAGGTAAGGCCTGTGATTTCCACTGATCAGACTCATACTTTCGCATCCTTCACATACTTGTTGAACGGATCCTGGGTTTTTTCTGGTTTGGATCACGTAGTAATGTGGTACCACACTGAAACGGTCAATTAAACCTGCTTTCGATCAATATTTTAGAGGACAACGCAAGTTACGTCTGGGATAGGTCTGGGATTTGCTCTCATCAGGCTCATTCTTTCGCATATTTCTCATACTTGATGGCTAGATCCTGAGCTTTTTCTGGATTGCATCACGTAGTAATGTAGTACAACACTGCAACAGTCAATTAAACCTGGTTTCCATCAATATCTTAGAGGACAACGCAAGTTAAGTCTGGGATATGTCTGGGATTTGCCCTCATCAGGCTCATACTTTCGCGTTTTTCACATACTTGTTGAACAGATCCTGGGTTTTTTCTGGTTTGGATCACGTAGTAATGTGGTACCACGCTGAAACAGTCAATGAAACCTGGTCTGGATAAATATTTTAGAGGATAACGCATCTTAGGTCTGGGTTAGGTCTAAGATTTGCCCTCATCAGGCTCACAGTTTCGCGTTTTTCACATACTTGTTGAACAGATCCTGGGTTTTTTCTGGTTTAGATCACGAAGTAGTGTGGTACCACACTGAAACAGCCCATTAAACCTGGTTTCGCTCAATATTTTAGAGGATAACGCATGTTAGGTCTAGGTCAGGTCTGGGATTTGCTCTCATCAGGCTCATTCTTTCGCATATTTCTCATACTTGATGGCTAGATCCTGGGCTTTTTCTGGATTGCATCACGTAGTAATGTAGTACCACACTGAAACAGTCAATGAAACCTGGTTTCCATCAATATTTTAGAGGACAACGCAAGTTAGGTCTAGGTAAGGCCTGAGATTTTCACTTATCAGACTCATACTTTCGCATGCTTCACATACTTGTTGAACGGATCCTGGGTTTTTTCTGGTTTGGATCACGTAGTAATGTGGTACCACACTGAAACGGTCAATTCAACCTGGTTTCGATCAATATTTTAGAGGATAACGCAAGTTACGTCTGGGATAGGTCTGGGATTTGCTCTCATCAGGCTCATACTTTCGCATATTTCTCATACTTCATGGCTAGATCCTGGGCTATTTCTGGTTTGGTTCACGAAGTAGTGTGGTACCACACTAAAACAGTCCATTTAACCTGGTTTCGCTCAATATTTTAGAGGATAACGCATGTTAGGTCTAGGTTAGGTCTGGGATTTGCTCTCATCAGGCTCATTCCTTCGCATATTTCTCATACTTGATGGCTAGATCCTGGGCTTTTTCTGGATTGCATCACGTAGTAATGTAGTACCACACTGAAACAGTCAATGAAACCTGGTTTCCATCAATATTTTAGAGGACAACGCAAGTTAGGTCTAGGTAAGGCCTGTGATTTCCACTGATCAGACTCATACTTTCGCATCCTTCACATACTTGTTGAACGGATCCTGGGTTTTTTCTGGTTTGGATCACGTAGTAATGTGGTACCACACTGAAACGGTCAATTAAACCTGCTTTCGATCAATATTTTAGAGGACAACGCAAGTTACGTCTGGGATAGGTCTGGGATTTGCTCTCATCAGGCTCATTCTTTCGCATATTTCTCATACTTGATGGCTAGATCCTGAGCTTTTTCTGGATTGCATCACGTAGTAATGTAGTACAACACTGCAACAGTCAATTAAACCTGGTTTCCATCAATATCTTAGAGGACAACGCAAGTTAAGTCTGGGATATGTCTGGGATTTGCCCTCATCAGGCTCATACTTTCGCGTTTTTCACATACTTGTTGAACAGATCCTGGGTTTTTTCTGGTTTGGATCACGTAGTAATGTGGTACCACGCTGAAACAGTCAATGAAACCTGGTCTGGATAAATATTTTAGAGGATAACGCATCTTAGGTCTGGGTTAGGTCTAAGATTTGCCCTCATCAGGCTCACAGTTTCGCGTTTTTCACATACTTGTTGAACAGATCCTGGGTTTTTTCTGGTTTAGATCACGAAGTAGTGTGGTACCACACTGAAACAGCCCATTAAACCTGGTTTCGCTCAATATTTTAGAGGATAACGCATGTTAGGTCTAGGTCAGGTCTGGGATTTGCTCTCATCAGGCTCATTCTTTCGCATATTTCTCATACTTGATGGCTAGATCCTGGGCTTTTTCTGGATTGCATCACGTAGTAATGTAGTACCACACTGAAACAGTCAATGAAACCTGGTTTCCATCAATATTTTAGAGGACAACGCAAGTTAGGTCTAGGTAAGGCCTGAGATTTTCACTTATCAGACTCATACTTTCGCATCCTTCACATACTTGTTAAACGGATCCTGGGTTTTTTCTGGTTTGGATCACGTAGTAATGTGGTACCACACTGAAACGGCCAATTAAACCTGGTTTCGATCAATATTTTAGAGCATAACGCATGTTAGGTCTAGGTTAGGTCTGGGATTTTCACTCATCAGACTCATACTTTCGCATTCTTCACATACTTGTTGAACGGATCCTGGGTTTTTTCTGGTTTGGATCACGTAGTAATGTGGTACCACACTGAAACAGTCCATTAAACCTGGTTTCCATCACTATTTTAGAGGACAACGCAAGTTAGGTCTAGGTAAGACCTGAGATTTTCACTGATCAGACTTATACTTTCGCATCCTTCACATACTTGTTGAACGGATCCTGGGTTTTTTCTGGTTTGGATCACGTAGTAATGTGGTACCACACTGAAACGGTCAATTCAACCTGGTTTCGATCAATATTTTAGAGGATAACGCAAGTTAGGTCTGGGATAGGTCTGGGACTTGCCCTCATCAGGCTCATACTTACGCGTTTTTCACATACTTGTTGAACAGATCATGGGTTTTTTCTGGTTTGGGTCACGTAGTAGTGTGATACCACACTGAAACAGTCGATTAAACCTGGTTTCGATCAATATTTTAGAGGATAACGCATGTTAGGTCTAGGATAACCCTGGGATTTTCACTCATCAGACTCATACTTTCGCATTCTTCACATACTTGTTGAACTGATCCTCGGTTTTTTCTGGTTTGGATCACGTAGTAATGTGGTACCACACTGAAACAGTCGACTAAACCTGGTCTCGATCAATATTTTAGAGAATAATTCATGTTAGGTCTAGGTTAGGTCTGGGATTTGCTCTCATCAGGCTCATTTTTTCGCATATTTCTCATACTTGATGGCTAGATCCTGGGCTTTTTCTGGATTGCATCACGTAGTAATGAAGTACAACACTGCAACAGTCAATTAAACCTGGTTTCCATCAATATCTTAGAGGACAACGCAAGATAGGTCTGGGATATGTCTGGGATTTGCCCTCATCAGGCTCATACTTTCGCGATTTTCACATACTTGTTGAACAGATCCTGCGTTTTTTCAGGTTTGGATCACGTTGTAGTGTGGTACCACACTGAAACAGTCCATTAAACCTGGTTTTGATCAATATTTTACAGGATGACGCATGTTAGGTCTAGGTTAGCCCTGGGATTTTCACTCATCAGACTCATACTTTCGCATTCTTCACTTACTTGTTCAACTGATCCTGGGTTTTCTCTGGTTTGGACCACGTAGTAATGTGGTACCACGCTGAAACAGTCAATTAAACCTGGTTTCGATCAATATTTTAGAGAATAATTCATGTTAGGTCTGTGTTAGGTCTAGGATTAGCCCTCATCAGGCTCATACTTTCGCATATTTCTCATACTTCATGGCTAGATCCTGGGCTGTTTCTGGATTGTATCACGTAGTAATGTGGTACCACGCTGAAACAGTCAATTAAACCTGGTTTCGATCAATATTTTAGAGGATAACGCAAGTTACGTCTGGGATAGGTCTAGGATTTGCCCTCATCAGGCTCTTACTTTCGCATATTTCTCATACTTCATGGCTAGATCCTGGGCTATTTCTGGTTTGGATCACGAAGTAGTGTGGTACCACACTGAAACAGTCCATTTAACCTGGTTTCGCTCAATATTTTAGAGGATAACGCATGTTAGGTCTAGGTTAGGTCTGGGATTTGCTCTCATCAGGCTCATTCTTTCGCATATTTCTCATACTTGATGGCTAGATCCTGGCCTTTTTCTGGATTGCATCACGTAGTAATGTAGTACCACACTGAAACAGTCAATGAAACCTGGTTTCCATCAATATTTTAGAGGACAACGCAAGTTAGGTCTAGGTAAGGCCTGAGATTTTCACTGATCAGACTCATACTTTCGCATCCTTCACATACTTGTTGAACGGATCCTGGGTTTTTTCTGGTTTGGATCACGTGGTAATGTGGTACCACACTGAAACGGTCAATTAAACCTGGTTTCGATCAATATTTTAGAGGATAACGCAAGTTAGGTCTGGGATAGGTCTGGGATTTGCCCTCATCAGGCTCATACTTTCGCGTTTTTCACATACTTGTTGAACAGATCATGGGTTTTTTCTGGTTTGGGTCACGTAGTAGTGTGATACCACACTGAAACAGTCGATTAAACCTGGTTTCGATCAATATTTTAGAGGATAACGCATGTTAGGTCTAGGATAGCCCTGGGATTTTCACTCATCAGACTCATACTTTCGCATTCTTCACATACTTGTTGAACTGATCCTCGGTTTTTTCTGGTGTGGATCACGTAGTAATGTGGTACCACACTGAAACAGTCGATTAAACCTGGCCTCGATCAATATTTTAGAGAATAATTCATGTTAGGTCTAGGTTAGGTCTGGGATTTGCTCTCATCAGGCTCATTCTTTCGCATATTTCTCATACTTGATGGCTAGATCCTTGGCTTTTTCTGGATTGCATCACGTAGTAATGAAGTACAACACTGAAACAGTCAATTAAACCTGGTTTCCATCAATATCTTAGAGGACAACGCAAGTTAGGTCTGGGATATGTCTGGGATTTGCCCCCGTCAGGCTCATACTTTCGCGTTTTTCACATACTCGTTGAACAGATCCTGGGTTATTTTCTGGTTTGGATCACATAGTAATGTGGTTCCACACTGAAACAGTCGATTTAACCAGGTTTCGATCAATATTTTAGAGGATAACGCATGTTAGGTCTAGGTTAGGTCTGGGATTTGCTCTCATCAGGCTCATTCTTTCGCATATTTCTCATACTTGATGGCTAGATCCTGGGCTTTTTCTTGATTGCATCACGTAGTAATGAAGTACAGCACTGAAACAGTCAATTAAACCTGGTTTCCATCAATATCTTAGAGGACAACGCAAGTTAGGTCTGGGATATGTCTGGGATTTGCCGTCATCAGGCTCATACTTTCGCGTTTTTCACATAATTGTTGAACAGATCCTGGGTTTTTTCTAGTTTGGATCACGTAGTAATGTGGTACCACACTGAAACAGTCGATTAAACGTGGTTTCGATCAATATTTTATGGGATAACGCAAGTTACGTCAGGGATTGGTCTGGGATTTGACCTCATCAGACTCATACTTTCGCATGCTTCACATACTTGTTGAACGGATCCTGGGTTTTTTCTGGTTTGGATGACGTAGTAATGTGGTACCACACTGAAACGGTCAATTCAACCTGGTTTCGATCAATATTTTAGAGGATAACGCATGTTAGGTCTAGGATAACCCTGGGATTTTCACTCATCAGACTCATACTTTCGCATTCTTCACATACTTGTTGAACTGATCCTCGGTTTTTTCTGGTTTGGATCACGTAGTAATGTGGTACCACACTGAAACAGTCGATTAAACCTGGTCTCGATCAATATTTTAGAGAATAATTCATGTTAGGTCTAGGTTAGGTCTGGGATTTGCTCTCATCAGGCTCATTCTTTCGCATATTTCTCATACTTGATGGCTAGATCCTGGGCTTTTTCTGGATTGCATCACGTAGTAATGAAGTACAACACTGCAACAGTCAATTAAACCTGGTTTCCATCAATATCTTAGAGGACAACGCAAGTTAGGTCTGGGATATGTCTCGGATTTGCCCTCATCAGGCTCATACTTTCGCGTTTTTCACATACTTGTTGAACAGATCCTGGGTTTTTTCAGGTTTGGATCACGTTGTAGTGTGGTACCACACTGAAACGGTCAATTAAACCCGGTTTCGATGAATATTTTAGAGGACAACGCAAGTTACGTCTGGGATAGGTCTGGGATTTGCTCTCATCAGGCTCATACTTTCGCATATTTCTCATACTTCATGGCTAGATCCTGGGCTGTTTCTGGATTGTATCACGTAGTAATGTGGTACCACGCTGAAACAGTCAATTAAACCTGGTTTCGATCAATATTTTAGAGGACAACGCAAGTTAGGTCTAGGTAAGGCCTGTGATTTCCACTGATCAGACTCATACTTTCGCATCCTTCACATACTTGTTGAACGGATCCTGGGTTTTTTCTGGTTTGGATCACGTAGTAATGTGGTACCACACTGAAACGGTCAATTAAACCTGGTTTCGATCAATATTTTAGAGGATAACGCAAGTTACGTCTGGGATAGGTCTAGGATTTGCCCTCATCAGGCTCTTACTTTCGCATATTTCTCATACTTCATGGCTAGATCCTGGGCTATTTCTGGTTTGGATCACGAAGTAGTGTGGTACCACACTAAAACAGTCCATTAAACCTGGTTTCGCTCAATATTTTAGAGGATAACGCATGTTAGGTCTAGGTTAGGTCTGGGATTTGCTCTCATCAGGCTCATTCCTTCGCATATTTCTCATACTTGATGGCTAGATCCTGGGCTTTTTCTGGATTGCATCACGTAGTAATGTAGTACCACACTGAAACAGTCAATGAAACCTGGTTTCCATCAATATTTTAGAGGACAACGCAAGTTAGGTCTAGGTAAGGCCTGTGATTTCCACTGATCAGACTCATACTTTCGCATCCTTCACATACTTGTTGAACGGATCCTGGGTTTTTTCTGGTTTGGATCACGTAGTAATGTGGTACCACACTGAAACGGTCAATTAAACCTGGTTTCGATCAATATTTTAGAGGACAACGCAAGTTACGTCTGGGATAGGTCTGGGATTTGCTCTCATCAGGCTCATTCTTTCGCATATTTCTCATACTTGATGGCTAGATCCTGAGCTTTTTCTGGATTGCATCACGTAGTAATGTAGTACAACACTGCAACAGTCAATTAAACCTGGTTTCCATCAATATCTTAGAGGACAACGCAAGTTAAGTCTGGGATATGTCTGGGATTTGCCCTCATCAGGCTCATACTTTCGCGTTTTTCACATACTTGTTGAACAGATCCTGGGTTTTTTCTGGTTTGGATCACGTAGTAATGTGGTACCACGCTGAAACAGTCAATGAAACCTGGTCTGGATAAATATTTTAAAGGATAACGCATCTTAGGTCTGGGTTAGGTCTAAGATTTGCCCTCATCAGGCTCACAGTTTCGCGTTTTTCACATACTTGTTGAACAGATCCTGGGTTTTTTCTGGTTTGGATCACGAATTAGTGTGGTACCACACTGAAACAGCCCATTAAACCTGGTTTCGCTCAAAATTTTAGAGGATAACGCATGTTAGGTCTAGGTTAGGTCTGGGATTTGCTCTCATCAGGCTCATTCTTTCGCATATTTCTCATACTTGATGGCTAGATCCTGGGCTTTTTCTGGATTGCATCACGTAGTAATGTAGTACCACACTGAAACAGTCAATGAAACCTGGTTTCCATCAATATTTTAGAGGATAACGCAAGTTAGGTCTAGGTAAGGCCTGAGATTTTCACTTATCAGACTCATACTTTCGCATCCTTCACATACTTGTTAAACGGATCCTGGGTTTTTTCTGGTTTGGATCACGTAGTAATGTGGTACCACACTGAAACGGCCAATTAAACCTGGTTTCGATCAATATTTTAGAGGACAACGCAAGTTACGTCTGGGATAGGTCTGGGATTTGCTCTCATCAGGCTCATTCTTTCGCATATTTCTCATACTTGATGGCTAGATCCTGGGCTTTTTCTGGATTGCATCACGTAGTAATGTAGTACCACACTGAAACAGTCAATGAAACCTGGTTTCCATCAATATTTTAGAGGATAACGCAAGTTAGGTCTAGGTAAGGCCTGAGATTTTCACTTATCAGACTCATACTTTCGCATCCTTCACATACTTGTTAAACGGATCCTGGGTTTTTTCTGGTTTGGATCACGTAGTAATGTGGTACCACACTGAAACGGCCAATTAAACCTGGTTTCGATCAATATTTTAGAGCATAACGCATGTTAGGTCTAGGTTAGGTCTGGGATTTTCACTCATCAGACTCATACTTTCGCATTCTTCACATACTTGTTGAACAGATCCTGGGTTTTTTCTGGTTTGGATCACGTAGTAATGTGGTACAACACTGAAACAGTCGATTAAACCTGGTTTCGATCAATATTTTAGAGGATAACGCAAGTTAAGTCTGGGATTGGTCTGGGATTTCACCTCATCAGACTCATACTTTCGCATTCTTCACATACTTGTTGAACGGATCTTGGGTTTTTTCTGGTGTGGATCACGTAGTAATGTGGTACCACACTGAAACAATCAATTAAACCTGGTCTTGATAAATATTTTAGAGGATAACGCAAGTTAAGTTTGGGATAGGTCTAGGATTTGCCCTCATCAGGCTCTTACTTTCGCATATTTCTCATACTTCATGGCTAGATCCTGGGCTAGTTCTGGAGTAGATCACGTAGTAAAGTGGTACCACACTGAAACAGTCCATTAAACCTGGTTTCGCTCAATATTTTAGAGGATAACGCATGTTAGGTCTAGGTTAGGTCTGGGATTTGCTCTCATCAGGCTCATTCTTTCGCATATTTCTCATACTTGATGGCTAGATCCTGGGCGTTTTCTGGATTGCATCACGTAGTAATGTAGTACAACACTGAAACAGTCAATTAAACCTGGTTTCCATCAATATCTTAGAGGACAACGCAGGTTAGGTCTGGGATATGTCTGGGATTTGCCCTCATCAGGCTCATACTTTCGCGTTTTTCACATACTTGTTGAACAGATCCTGGGTTTTTTCTGGTTTGGATCACGTAGTAATGTGGTACCACGCTGAAACAGTCAATGAAACCTGGTCTCGATCAATATTTTAGAGAATAATTCATGTTAGGTCTAGGTTAGGTCTGGGATTTGCTCCCATCAGGCTCATTCTTTCGCATATTTCTCATACTTGATGGCTAGATCCTGGGCTTTTTCTGGATTGCATCACGTAGTAATGAAGTACAACACTGAAACAGTCAATTAAACCTGGTTCCCATCAATATCTTAGAGGACAACGCAAGTTAGGTCTGGGATATGTCTGGGATTTGCCCTCATCAGGCTCATACTTTCGCATTCTTCACATACTTGTTGAACGGATCCTGGGTTTTTTCTGGTTTGGATCACGTAGTAATGTGGTACAACACTGAAACAGTCGATTAAACCTGGTTTCGATCAATATTTTAGAGGATAACGCAAGTTAAGTCTGGGATTGGTCTGGGATTTGACCTCATCAGACTCATACTTTCGCATTCTTCACATACTTGTTGAACGGATCTTGGGTTTTTTCTGGTGTGGATCACGTAGTAATGTGGTACCACACTGAAACAATCAATTAAACCTGGTCTTGATAAATATTTTAGAGGATAACGCAAGTTAAGTTTGGGATAGGTCTAGGATTTGCCCTCATAAGGCTCTTACTTTCGCATATTTCTCATACTTCATGGCTAGATCCTGGGCTAGTTCTGGAGTAGATCACGTAGTAAAGTGGTACCACACTGAAACAGTCCATTAAACCTGGTTTCGCTCAATATTTTAGAGGATAACGCATGTTAGGTCTAGGTTAGGTCTGGGATTTGCTCTCATCAGGCTCATTCTTTCGCATATTTCTCATACTTGATGGCTAGATCCTGGGCGTTTTCTGGATTGCATCACGTAGTAATGTAGTACAACACTGAAACAGTCAATTAAACCTGGTTTCCATCAATATCTTAGAGGACAACGCAGGTTAGGTCTGGGATATGTCTGGGATTTGCCCTCATCAGGCTCATACTTTCGCGTTTTTCACATACTTGTTGAACAGATCCTGGGTTTTTTCTGGTTTGGATCACCTAGTAATGTGGTACCACGCTGAAACAGTCAATGAAACCTGGTCTCGATCAATATTTTAGAGAATAATTCATGTTAGGTCTAGGTTAGGTCTGGGATTTGCTCTCATCAGGCTCATTCTTTCGCATATTTCTCATACTTGATGGCTAGATCCTGGGCTTTTTCTGGATTGCATCACGTAGTATTGTAGTACCACACTGAAACAGTCAATGAAACCTGGTTTCCATCACTATTTTAGAGGACAACGCAAGTTAGGTCTAGGTAAGGCCTGAGATTTTCACTGATCAGACTCATACTTTCGCATTCTTCACATACTTGTTGAACAGATCATGGGATTTTTCTGGTTTGGGTCACGTAGTAATGTGGTACCACACTGAGACAGTCGATTAAACCTGGTTTCGATCAATATTTTAGAGGATAACGCAAGCTAGGTCTAGGTTAGGCCTGGGATTTTCACTGATCAGACTCATACTTTCGCATTCTTCACATACTTGTTGAAGGGATCCGGGGTTTTTTCTGGTTTGGATCACGTAGTAATGTGGGACCACACTGAAACAGTCAACTAAACCTGGTTTCGATCAATATTTTAGAGAATAATTCATGTTAGGTCTAGGTTAGGTCTGGGATTTGCTCTCATCAGGCTCATTCTTTCGCATATTTCTCATACTTGATGGCTAGATCCTGGGCTTTTTCTTGATTGCATCACGTAGTAATGAAGTACAACACTGAAACAGTCAATTAAACCTGGTTTCCATCAATATCTTAGAGGACAACGCAAGTTAGGTCTGGGATATGTCTGGGATTTGCCGTCATCAGGCTCATACTTTCGCGTTTTTCACATAATTGTTGAACAGATCCTGGGTATTTTCTAGTTTGGATCACGTAGTAATGTGGTACCACACTGAAACAGTCGATTAAACGTGGTTTCGATCAATATTTTATAGGATAACGCAAGTTAAGTCTGGGATTGGTCTGGGATTTGACCTCATCAGGCTCATACTTTCGCGTTTTTCACATACTTGTTGAACAGATCCTGGGTTTTTTCAGGTTTGGATCACGTTGTAGTGTGGTACCACACTGAAACAGTCCATTAAACCTGGTTTTGATCAATATTTTAGAGGATGACGCATGTTAGGTCTAGGTTAGCCCTGGGATTTTCACTCATCAGACTCATACTTTCGCATTCTTCACTTACTTGTTCTACTGATCCTGGGTTTTTTCTGGTTTGGACCACGTAGTATTGTGGTACCACGCTGAAGCAGTCAATTAAACCTGGTTTCGATCAATATTTTAGAGAATAACGAAAGTTACGTCTGGGATAGGTCTAGGATTTGCCCTCATCAGGCTCATACTTTCGCATATTTCTCATACTTCATGGCTAGATCCTGGGCTGTTTCTGGATTGTATCACGTAGTAATGTGGTACCACGCTGAAACAGTCAATTAAACCTGGTTTCGATCAATATTTTAGAGGATAACGCAAGTTACGTCTGGGATTGGTCTGGGATTTGACCTCATCAGACTCATACTTTCGCATTCTTCACATACTTGTTAAACAGATCCTGGGTTTTTTCTGGTTTGGATCACGTAGTAGTGTGGTACCACACTGAAACAGTCCATTAAACATGGTTTCGCTCAATATTTTAGAGGATAACGCATGTTAGGTCTAGGTCAGGCCTGGGATTTTCACTCATCACACTCATACTTTCGCATTCTTCACATACTTGTTGAACGGATCCTGGGGTTTTTCTGGTTTGGATCACGTAGTAATGTGGTACCACACTGAAACAGTCGATTAAACCCGGTCTCGATCAATATTTTAGAGAATAATTCATGTTAGGTCTAGGTTAGGTCTGGGATTTGCTCTCATCAGGCTCATTCTTTCGCATATTTCTCATACTTGATGGCTAGATCCTGGGCTTTTTCTGGATTGCATCACGTAGTAATGAAGTACAACACTGAAACAGTCAATTAAACCTGGTTTCCATCAATATCTTAGAGGACAACGCAAGTTAGGTCTGGGATATGTCTGGGATTTGCCCTCATCAGGCTCATACTTTCGCGTTTTTCACATACTCGTTGAACAGATCCTGTGTTATTTTCTGGTTTGGATCACATAGTAATGTGGTTCCACACTGAAACAGTCGATTTAACCAGGTTTCGATCAATATTTTTGAGGATAACGAATGTTAGGTCCAGGTTAGGCCTGGGATTTTCACTCATCAGACTCATACTTTCGCATTCTTCACATACTTGTTGAACGGATTCTGGGTTTTTTCTGGTTTGGATCACGTAGTAATGTGGGACCACACTGAAACAGTCAATTAAGCCTGGTTTCGATCAATATTTTAGAGAATAATTCATGTTAGGTCTAGGTTAGGTCTGGGATTTGCTCTCATCATGCTCATTCTTTCGCATATTTCACATACTTGATGGCTAGATCCTGGGTTATTTTCTGGTTTGGATCACATACTAATGTGGTACCACACTGAAACAGTCGATTAAACCAGGTTTCGATCAATATTTTAGAGTATAACTCATGTTAGGTCTAGGTTAGGCCTGGGATTTTCACTCATCAGACTCATACTTTCGCATTCTTCACATACTTGTTGAACGGATCCTGGGTTTTTTCTGGTTTGGATCACGTAGTAATGTGGGACCACACTGAAACAGTCAATTAAGCCTGGTTTCGATCAATATTTTAGAGAATAATTCATGTTAGGTCTAGGTTAGGTCTGGGATTTGCTCTCATCAGGCTCATTCTTTCGCATATTTCTCATACTTGATGGCTAGATCCTGGGCTTTTTCTGGATTGCATCACGTAGTAATGTGGTACAACACTGAAACAGTCGATTAAACCTGGTTTCGATCAATATTTTAGAGGATAACGCAAGTTAAGTCTGGGATTGGTCTGGGATTTGACCTCATCAGGCTCATACTTTCGCGTTTTTCACATACTTGTTGAACAGATCCTGGGTTTTTTCAGGTTTGGATCACGTTGTAGTGTGGTACCACACTGAAACAGTCCACTAAACCTGGTTTTGATCAATATTTTAGAGGATGACGCATGTTAGGTCTAGGTTAGCCCTGGGATTTTCACTCATCAGACTCATACTTTCGCATTCTTCACTTACTTGTTCAACTGATCCTGGGTTTTTTCTGGTTTGGACCACGTAGTAATGTGGTACCACGCTGAAACAGTCAATTAAACCTGGTTTCGATCAATATTTTAGAGAATAATTCATGTTAGGTCTGTGTTAGGTCTAGGATTAGCCCTCATCAGGCTCATACTTTCGCATATTTCTCATACTTCATGGCTAGATCCTGGGCTGTTTCTGGATTGTATCACGTAGTAATGTGGTACCACGCTGAAACAGTCAATTAAACCTGGTTTCGATCAATATTTTAGAGGATAACGCAAGTTACGTCTGGGATTGGTCTGGGATTTGACCTCATCAGACTCATACTTTCGCATTCTTCACATACTTGTTGAACGGATCTTGGGTTTTTTCTGGTGTGGATCACGTAGTAATGTGGTACCACACTGAAACAATCAATTAAACCTGGTCTTGATAAATATTTTAGAGGATAACGCAAGTTAAGTTTGGGATAGGTCTAGGATTTGCCCTCATCAGGCTCTTACTTTCGCATATTTCTCATACTTCATGGCTAGATCCTGGGCTAGATCTGGAGTAGATCACGTAGTAATGTAGTACCACACTGAAACAGTCAATGAAACCTGGTTTCCATCAATATTTTAGAGGACAACGCAAGTTAGGTCTAGGTAAGGCCTGAGATTTTCACTTATCAGACTCATACTTTCGCATCCTTCACATACTTGTTGAACGGATCCTGGGTTTTTTCTGGTTTGGATCACGTAGTAATGTGGTACCACACTGAAACGGACAATTAAACCTGGTTTCGATCAATATTTTAGAGCATAACGCATGTTAGGTCTAGGTTAGGTCTGGGATTTTCACTCATCAGACTCATACTTTCGCATTCTTCAGATACTTGTTGAACGGATCCTGGGTTTTTTCTGGTTTGGATCACGTAGTAATGTGGGTCCACACTGAAACAATCAATTAAACGTGGTCTTGATAAATATTTTCGAGGATAACGCATGTTAGGTCTGGGATAGGTCTGGGATTTGCCCTCATCAGACTCATACTTTCGCACACTGCACATACTCGTTGAACAGATCCTGGGTTTTTTCTGGTTTGGATCACGTAGTAATGTGGTACAACACTGAAACAGTCGATTAAACCTGGTTTCGATCAATATTTTAGAGGATAACGCAAGTTAAGTCTGGGATTGGTCTGGGATTTGACCTCATCAGACTCATACTTTCGCATTCTTCACATACTTGTTGAACGGATCTTGGGTTTTTTCTGGTGTGGATCACGTAGTAATGTGGTACCACACTGAAACAATCAATTAAACCTGGTCTTGATAAATATTTTAGAGGATAACGCAAGTTAAGTTTGGGATAGGTCTAGGATTTGCCCTCATCAGGCTGTTACATTCGCATATTTCTCATACTTCATGGCTAGATCCTGGGCTAGTTCTGGAGTAGATCACGTAGTAAAGTGGTACCACACTGAAACAGTCCATTAAACCTGGTTTCGCTCAATATTTTAGAGGATAACGCATGTTAGGTCTAGGTTAGGTCTGGGATTTGCTCTCATCAGGCTCATTCTTTCGCATATTTCTCATACTTGATGGCTAGATCCTGGGTGTTTTCTGGATTGCATCACGTAGTAATGTAGTACAACACTGAAACAGTCAATTAAACCTGGTTTCCATCAATATCTTAGAGGACAACGCAGGTTAGGTCTGGGATATGTCTGGGATTTGCCCTCATCAGGCTCATACTTTCGCGTTTTTCACATACTTGTTGAACAGATCCTGGGTTTTTTCTGGTTTGGATCACGTAGTAATGTGGTACCACGCTGAAACAGTCAATGAAACCTGGTCTCGATCAATATTTTAGAGAATAATTCATGTTAGGTCTAGGTTAGGTCTGGGATTTGCTCTCATCAGGCTCATTCTTTCGCATATTTCTCATACTTGATGGCTAGATCCTGGGCTTTTTCTGGATTGCATCACGTAGTAATGAAGTACAACACTGAAACAGTCAATTAAACCTGGTTTCCATCAATATCTTAGAGGACAACGCAAGTTAGGTCTGGGATATGTCTGGGATTTGCCCTCATCAGGCTCATACTTTCGCATTCTTCACATACTTGTTGAACGGATCCTGGGTTTTTTCTGGTTTGGATCACGTAGTAATGTGGGACCACACTGAAACAGTCAATTAAACCTGGTTTCGATCAATATTTTAGAGAATAATTCATGTTAGGTCTAGGTTAGGTCTGGGATTTGCTCTCATCATGCTCATTCTTTCGCATATTTCTCATACTTGATGGCTAGATCCTGGGTTATTTTCTGGTTTGGATCACATAGTAATGTGGTACCACACTGAAACAGTCGATTAAACCAGGTTTCGATCAATATCTTAGAGGACAGCGAAAGTTAGGTCTGGGATATGTCTGGGATTTGCCCTCATCAGGCTCATACTTTCGCGTTTTTCACATACTCGTTAAACAGATCCTGGGCTATTTCTGGACTGGATCACGTAGTAAAGTGGTACCACACTGAAACATTCAATGAAACCTGGTCTGGATAAATATTTTAGAGGATAACGCATCTTAGGTCTGGGTTAGGTGTAAGATTTGCCCTCATCAGGCTCACAGTTTCGCGTTTTTCACATTCTTGATGAACAGATCCTGGGTTTTGTCTGGTTTGGATCACGAAGTAGTATGGTACCACACTGAAACAGTCCATTAAACCTGGTTTCGCTCAATATTTTAGAGGATAACGCATGTTAGGTCTAGGTTAGGTCTGGGATTTGCTCTCATCATGCTCATTCTTTCGCATATTTCTCATACTTGATGGCTAGATCCTGGGTTATTTTCTGGTTTGGATCACATACTAATGTGGTACCACACTGAAACAGTCGATTAAACCAGGTTTCGATCAATATTTTAGAGTATAACTCATGTTAGGTCTAGGATAGCCCTGGGATTTTCACTCATCAGACTCATACTTTCGCATTCTTCACATACTTGTTGAACTGATCCTCGGTTTTTTCTGGTTTGGATCACGTAGTAATGTGGTACCACACTGAAACAGTCGATTAAACCCGGTCTCGATCAATATTTTAGAGAATAATTCATGTTAGGTCTAGGTTAGGTCTGGGATTTGCTCTCATCAGGCTCATTCTTTCGCATATTTCTCATACTTGATGGCTAGATCCTGGGCTTTTTCTGGATTGCATCACGTAGTAATGAAGTACAACACTGAAACAGTCAATTAAACCTGGTTTCCATCAATATCTTAGAGGACAACGCAAGTTAGGTCTGGGATATGTCTGGGATTTGCCCTCATCAGGCTCATACTTTCGCGTTTTTCACATACTCGTTGAACAGATCCTGGGTTATTTTCTGGTTTGGATCACATAGTAATGTGGTTCCACACTGAAACAGTCGATTTAACCAGGTTTCGATCAATATTTTTGAGGATAACGAATGTTAGGTCCAGGTTAGGCCTGGGATTTTCACTCATCAGACTCATACTTTCGCATTCTTCACATACTTGTTGAACGGATTCTGGGTTTTTTCTGGTTTGGATCACGTAGTAATGTGGGACCACACTGAAACAGTCAATTAAGCCTGGTTTCGATCAATATTTTAGAGAATAATTCATGTTAGGTCTAGGTTAGGTCTGGGATTTGCTCTCATCATGCTCATTCTTTCGCATATTTCTCATACTTGATGGCTAGATCCTGGGTTATTTTCTGGTTTGGATCACATACTAATGTGGTACCACACTGAAACAGTCGATTAAACCAGGTTTCGATCAATATTTTAGAGTATAACTCATGTTAGGTCTAGGATAGCCCTGGGATTTTCACTCATCAGACTCATACTTTCGCATTCTTCACATACTTGTTGAACTGATCCTCGGTTTTTTCTGGTTTGGATCACGTAGTAATGTGGTACCACACTGAAACAGTCGATTAAACCCGGTCTCGATCAATATTTTAGAGAATAATTCATGTTAGGTCTAGGTTAGGTCTGGGATTTGCTCTCATCATGCTCATTCTTTCGCATATTTCTCATACTTGATGGCTAGATCCTGGGTTATTTTCTGGTTTGGATCACATACTAATGTGGTACCACACTGAAACAGTCGATTAAACCAGGTTTCGATCAATATTTTAGAGTATAACTCATGTTAGGTCTAGGATAGCCCTGGGATTTTCACTCATCAGACTCATACTTTCGCATTCTTCACATACATGTTGAACTGATCCTCGGTTTTTTCTGGTTTGGATCACGTAGTAATGTGGTACCACACTGAAACAGTCGATTAAACCCGGTCTCGATCAATATTTTAGAGAATAATTCATGTTAGGTCTAGGTTAGGTCTGGGATTTGCTCTCATCAGGCTCATTCTTTCGCATATTTCTCATACTTGATGGCTAGATCCTGGGCTTTTTCTGGATTGCATCACGTAATAATGAAGTACAACACTGAAACAGTCAATTAAACCTGGTTTCCATCAATATCTTAGAGGACAACGCAAGTTAGGTCTGGGATATGTCTGGGATTTGCCCTCATCAGGCTCATACTTTCGCGTTTTTCACATACTCGTTGAACAGATCCTGGGTTATTTTCTGGTTTGGATCACATAGTAATGTGGTTCCACACTGAAACAGTCGATTTAACCAGGTTTCGATCAATATTTTTGAGGATAACGAATGTTAGGTCCAGGTTAGGCCTGGGATTTTCACTCATCAGACTCATACTTTCGCATTCTTCACATACTTGTTGAACGGATCCTGGGTTTTTTCTGGTTTGGATCACGTAGTAATGTGGGACCACACTGAAACAGTCAATTAAGCCTGGTTTCGATCAATATTTTAGAGAATAATTCATGTTAGGTCTAGGTTAGGTCTGGGATTTGCTCTCATCATGCTCATTCTTTCGCATATTTCTCATACTTGATGGCTAGATCCTGGGTTATTTTCTGGTTTGGATCACATACTAATGTGGTACCACACTGAAACAGTCGATTAAACCAGGTTTCGATCAATATTTTAGAGTATAACTCATGTTAGGTCTAGGTTAGGCCTGGGATTTTCACTCATCAGACTCATACTTTCGCATTCTTCACATACTTGTTGAACGGATCCTGGGTTTTTTCTGGTTTGGATCACGTAGTAATGTGGGACCACACTGAAACAGTCAATTAAGCCTGGTTTCGATCAATATTTTAGAGAATAATTCATGTTAGGTCTAGGTTAGGTCTGGGATTTGCTCTCATCAGGCTCATTCTTTCGCATATTTCTCATACTTGATGGCTAGATCCTGGGCTTTTTCTGGATTGCATCACGTAGTAATGAAGTACAACACTGCAACAGTCAATTAAACCTGGTTTCCATCAATATCTTAGAGGACAACGCAAGTTAGGTCTGGGATATGTCTCGGATTTGCCCTCATCAGGCTCATACTTTCGCGTTTTTCACATACTTGTTGAACAGATCCTGGGTTTTTTCAGGTTTGGATCACGTTGTAGTGTGGTACCACACTGAAACAGTCCATTAAACCTGGTTTTGATCAATATTTTAGAGGATGACGCATGTTAGGTCTAGGTTAGCCCTGGGATTTTCACTCATCAGACTCATACTTTCGCATTCTTCACTTACTTGTTCAACTGATCCTGGGTTTTTTCTGGTTTGGACCACGTAGTAATGTGGTACCACGCTGAAACAGTCAATTAAACCTGGTTTCGATCAATATTTTAGAGAATAACGCAAGTTACGTCTGGGATAGGTCTAGGATTTGCCCTCATCAGGCTCTTACTTTCGCATATTTCTCATACTTCATGGCTAGATCCTGGGCCATTTCTGGTTTGGATCACGAAGTAGTGTGGTACCACACTGAAACAGTCCATTAAACCTGGTTTCGCTCAATATTTTAGAGGATAACGCATGTTAGGTCTAGGTTAGGTCTGGGATATGCTCTCATCAGGCTCATTCCTTCGCATATTTCTCATACTTGATGGCTAGACCCTGGGCTTTTTCTGGATTGCATCACGTAGTAATGTAGTACCACACTGAAACAGTCAATGAAACCTGGTTTCCATCAATATTTTAGAGGACAACGCAAGTTAGGTCTAGGTAAGGCCTGTGATTTCCACTGATCAGACTCATACTTTCGCATCCTTCACATACTTGTTGAACTGATCCTCGGTTTTTTCTGGTTTGGATCACGTAGTAATGTGGTACCACACTGAAACAGTCGATTAAACCCGGTCTCGATCAATATTTTAGAGAATAATTCATGTTAGGTCTAGGTTAGGTCTGGGATTTGCTCTCATCAGGCTCATTCTTTCGCATATTTCTCATACTTGATGGCTAGATCCTGGGCTTTTTCTGGATTGCATCACGTAGTAATGAAGTACAACACTGAAACAGTCAATTAAACCTGGTTTCCATCAATATCTTAGAGGACAACGCAAGTTAGGTCTGGGATATGTCTGGGATTTGCCCTCATCAGGCTCATACTTTCGCGTTTTTCACATACTCGTTGAACAGATCCTGGGTTATTTTCTGGTTTGGATCACATAGTAATGTGGTTCCACACTGAAACAGTCGATTTAACCAGGTTTCGATCAATATTTTTGAGGATAACGAATGTTAGGTCCAGGTTAGGCCTGGGATTTTCACTCATCAGACTCATACTTTCGCATTCTTCACATACTTGTTGAACGGATCCTGGGTTTTTTCTGGTTTGGATCACGTAGTAATGTGGGACCACACTGAAACAGTCAATTAAGCCTGGTTTCGATCAATATTTTAGAGAATAATTCATGTTAGGTCTAGGTTAGGTCTGGGATTTGCTCTCATCATGCTCATTCTTTCGCATATTTCTCATACTTGATGGCTAGATCCTGGGTTATTTTCTGGTTTGGATCACATACTAATGTGGTACCACACTGAAACAGTCGACTAAACCAGGTTTCGATCAATATTTTAGAGTATAACTCATGTTAGGTCTAGGTTAGGCCTGGGATTTTCACTCATCAGACTCATACTTTCGCATTCTTCACATACTTGTTGAACGGATCCTGGGTTTTTTCTGGTTTGGATCACGTAGTAATGTGGGACCACACTGAAACAGTCAATTAAGCCTGGTTTCGATCAATATTTTAGAGAATAATTCATGTTAGGTCTAGGTTAGGTCTGGGATTTGCTCTCATCAGGCTCATTCTTTCGCATATTTCTCATACTTGATGGCTAGATCCTGGGCTTTTTCTGGATTGCATCACGTAGTAATGAAGTACAACACTGCAACAGTCAATTAAACCTGGTTTCCATCAATATCTTAGAGGACAACGCAAGTTAGGTCTGGGATATGTCTCGGATTTGCCCTCATCAGGCTCATACTTTCGCGTTTTTCACATACTTGTTGAACAGATCCTGGGTTTTTTCTGGTTTGGATCACGAAGTAGTGTGGTACCACACTGAAACAGCCCATTAAACCTGGTTTCGCTCAATATTTTAGAGGATAACGCATGTTAGGTCTAGGTTAGGTCTGGGATTTGCTCTCATCAGGCTCATTCTTTCGCATATTTCTCATACTTGATGGCTAGATCCTGGGCTTTTTCTGGATTGCATCACGTAGTAATGTAGTACCACACTGAAACAGTCAATGAAACCTGGTTTCCATCAATATTTTAGAGGACAACGCAAGTTAGGTCTAGGTAAGGCCTGAGATTTTCACTTATCAGACTCATACTTTCGCATCATTCACATACTTGTTGAACGGATCCTGGGTTTTTTCTGGTTTGGATCACGTAGTAATGTGGTACCACACTGAAACGGCCAATTAAACCTGGTTTCGATCAATATTTTAGAGGATAACGCATGTTAGGTCTAGGTTAGGTCTGGGATTTTCACTCATCAGACTCATACTTTCGCATTCTTCACATACTTGTTGAACGGATCCTGGGTTTTTTCTGGTTTGGATCACGTAGTAATGTGGGTCCACACTGAAACAATCAATTAAACGTGGTCTTGATAAATATTTTTGAGGATAACGCATGTTAGGTCTGGGATAGGTCTGGGATTTGCCCTCATCAGACTCATACTTTCGCACACTTCACATACTCGTTGAACAGATCCTGGGTTTTTTCTGGTTTGGATCACGTAGTAATGTGGTACAACACTGAAACAGTCGATTAAACCTGGTTTCGATCAATATTTTAGAGGATAACGCAAGTTAAGTCTGGGATTGGTCTGGGATTTGACCTCATCAGACTCATACTTTCGCATTCTTCACATACTTGTTGAACGGATCTTGGGTTTTTTCTGGTGTGGATCACGTAGTAATGTGGTACCACACTGAAACAATCAATTAAACCTGGTCTTGATAAATATTTTAGAGGATAACGCAAGTTAAGTTTGGGATAGGTCTAGGATTTGCCCTCATCAGGCTCTTACTTTCGCATATTTCTCATACTTCATGGCTAGATCCTGGGCTAGTTCTGGAGTAGATCACGTAGTAAAGTGGTACCACACTGAAACAGTCCATTAAACCTGGTTTCGCTCAATATTTTAGAGGATAACGCATGTTAGGTCTAGGTTAGGTCTGGGATTTGCTCTCATCAGGCTCATTCTTTCGCATATTTCTCATACTTGATGGCTAGATCCTGGGCTATTTCTGGATTGCATCACGTAGTAATGTAGTACCACACTGAAACAGTCAATGAAACCTGGTTTCCATCACTATTTTAGAGGACAACGCAAGTTAGGTCTAGGTAAGGCCTGAGATTTTCACTGATCAGACTCATACTTTCGCATTCTTCACATACTTGTTGAACAGATCATGGGATTTTTCTGGTTTGGGTCACGTAGTAATGTGGTACCACACTGAGACAGTCGATTAAACCTGGTTTCGATCAATATTTTAGAGGATAACGCAAGCTAGGTCTAGGTTAGGCCTGGGATTTTCACTGATCAGACTCATACTTTCGCATTCTTCTCATACTTGTTGAACTGATCCTGGGTTTTTGCTGGTTTGGATCACGTAGTAACGTGGTACCACACTGAAACAGTCAATTAAACCTGGTTTCGATCAATGTTTTAGAGAATAATTCATGTTAGGTCTAGGTTAGGTCTGGGATTTGCTCTCATCAGGCTCATTCTTTCGCATATTTCTCATACTTGATGGCTAGATCCTGGGCTTTTTCTTGATTGCATCACGTAGTAATGAAGTACAACACTGAAACAGTCAATTAAACCTGGTTTCCATCAATATCTTAGAGGACAACGCAAGTTAGGTCTGGGATATGTCTGGGATTTGCCGTCATCAGGCTCATACTTTCGCGTTTTTCACATAATTGTTGAACAGATCCTGGGTTTTTTCTAGTTTGGATCACGTAGTAATGTGGTACCACACTGAAACAGTCGATTAAACGTGGTTTCGATCAATATTTTATAGGATAACGCAAGTTAAGTCTGGGATTGGTCTGGGATTTGTCCTCATCAGACTCATACTTTCGCATTCTTCACATACTTGTTGAACGGATCTTGGGTTTTTTCTGGTGTGGATCACGTAGTAATGTGGTACCACACTGAAACAATCAATTAAACCTGGTCTTGATAAATATTTTAGAGGATAACGCAAGTTAAGTTTGGGATAGGTCTAGGATTTGCCCTCATGAGGCTCTTACTTTCGCATATTTCTCATACTTCATGGCTAGATCCTGGGCTAGTTCTGGAGTGGATCACGTAGTAAAGTGGTACCACACTGAAACAGTCCATTAAACCTGGTTTCGCTCAATATTTTAGAGGATAACGCATGTTAGGTCTAGGATAGGTCTGGGATTTGCTCTCATCATGCTCATTCTTTCGCATATTTCTCATACTTCATGGCTAGATCCTGGGCTATTTCTGGTTTGGATCACGAAGTAGTGTGGTACCACACTGAAACAGTCCATTAAACCTGGTTTCGCTCAATATTTTAGAGGATAACGCATGTTAGGTCTAGGTTAGGTCTGGGATTTGCTCTCATCAGGCTCATTCTTTCGCATATTTCTCATACTTGATGGCTAGATCCTGGGCTTTTTCTGGATTGCATCACGTAGTAATGTAGTACCACACTGAAACAGTCAATGAAACCTGGTTTCCATCAATATTTTAGAGGACAACGCAAGTTAGGTCTAGGTAAGGCCTGAGATTTTCACTGATCAGACTCATACTTTCGCATCCTTCACATACTTGTTGAACGGATCCTGGGTTTTTTCTGGTTTGGATCACGTAGTAATGTGGTACCACACTGAAACGGTCAATTAAACCTGGTTTCGATCAATATTTTAGAGGATAACGCAAGTTAGGTCTGGGATAGGTTTGGGATTTGCCCTCATCAGGCTCATACTTTCGCGTTTTTCACATACTTGTTGAACAGATCATGGGTTTTTTCTGGTTTGGGTCACGTAGTAGTGTGATACCACACTGAAACAGTCGATTAAACCTGGTTTCGATCAATATTTTAGAGGATAACGCATGTTAGGTCTAGGATAGCCCTGGGATTTTCACTCATCAGACTCATACTTTCGCATTCTTCACATACTTGTTGAACTGATCCTCGGTTTTTTCTGGTTTGGATCACGTAGTAATGTGGTACCACACTGAAACAGTCGATTAAACCCGGTCTCGATCAATATTTTAGAGAATAATTCATGTTAGGTCTAGGTTAGGTCTGGGATTTGCTCTCATCAGGCTCATTCTTTCGCATATTTCTCATACTTGATGGCTGGATCCTGGGCTTTTTCTGGATTGCATCACGTAGTAATGAAGTACAACACTGAAACAGTCAATTAAACCTGGTTTCCATCAATATCTTAGAGGACAACGCAAGTTAGGTCTGGGATATGTCTGGGATTTGCCCTCATCAGGCTCATACTTTCGCGCTTTCACATACTCGTTGAACAGATCCTGGGTTATTTTCTGGTTTGGATCACATAGTAATGTGGTTCCACACTGAAACAGTCGATTTAACCAGGTTTCGATCAATATTTTTGAGGATAACGAATGTTAGGTCCAGGTTAGGCCTGGGATTTTCACTCATCAGACTCATACTTTCGCATTCTTCACATACTTGTTGAAGGGATCCGGGGTTTTTTTCTGGTTTGGATCACGTAGTAATGTGGGACCACACTGAAACAATCAATTAAACGTGGTCTTGATAAATATTTTCGAGGATAACGCATGTTAGGTCTGGGATAGGTCTGGGATTTGCCCTCATCAGACTCATACTTTCGCACACTTCACATACTCGTTGAACAGATCCTGGGTTTTTTCTGGTTTGGATCACGTAGTAATGTGGTACAACACTGAAACAGTCGATTAAACCTGGTTTCGATCAATATTTTAGAGGATAACGCAAGTTAAGTCTGGGATTGGTCTGGGATTTGACCTCATCAGACTCATACTTTCGCATTCTTCACATACTTGTTGAACGGATCTTGGGTTTTTTCTGGTGTGGATCACGTAGTAATGTGGTACCACACTGAAACAATCAATTAAACCTGGTCTTGATAAATATTTTAGAGGATAACGCAAGTTAAGTTTGGGATAGGTCTAGGATTTGCCCTCATCAGGCTCTTACTTTCGCATATTTCTCATACTTCATGGCTAGATCCTGGGCGTTTTCTGGATTGCATCACGTAGTAATGTAGTACAACACTGAAACAGTCAGTTAAACCTGGTTTCCATCAATATCTTAGAGGACAACGCAGGTTAGGTCTGGGATATGTCTGGGATTTGCCCTCATCAGGCTCATACTTTCGCGTTTTTCACATACTTGTTGAACAGATCCTGGGTTTTTTCTGGTTTGGATCACGTAGTAATGTGGTACCACGCTGAAACAGTCACTGAAACCTGGTCTCGATCAATATTTTAGAGAATAATTCATGTTAGGTCTAGGTTAGGTCTGGGATTTGCTCTCATCAGGCTCATTCTTTCGCATATTTCTCATACTTGATGGCTAGATCCTGGGCTTTTTCTGGATTGCATCACGTAGTAATGAAGTACAACACTGAAACAGTCAATTAAACCTGGTTTCCATCAATATCTTAGAGGACAACGCAAGTTAGGTCTGGGATATGTCTGGGATTTGCCCTCATCAGGCTCATACTTTCGCATTCTTCACATACTTGTTGAACGGAGCCTGGGGTTTTTCTGGTTTGGATCACGTAGTAATGTGGGACCACACTGAAACAGTCAATTAAACCTGGTTTCGATCAATATTTTAGAGAATAATTCATGTTAGGTCTAGGTTAGGTCTGGGATTTGCTCTCATCATGCTCATTCTTTCGCATATTTCTCATACTTGATGGCTAGATCCTGGGTTATTTTCTGGTTTGGATCACATAGTAATGTAGTACCACACTGAAACAGTCGATTAAACCAGGTTTCGATCAATATCTTAGAGGACAGCGCAAGTTAGGTCTGGGATATGTCTGGGATTTGCCCTCATCAGGCTCATACTTTCGCGTTTTTCACATACTCGTTGAACAGATCCTGGGCTATTTCTGGACTGGATCACGTAGTAAAGTGGTACCACACTGAAACATTCAATGAAACCTGGTCTGGATAAATATTTTAGAGGATAACGCATCTTAGGTCTGGGTTAGGTGTAAGATTTGCCCTCATCAGGCTCACAGTTTCGCGTTTTTCACATTCTTGATGAACAGATCCTGGGTTTTGTCTGGTTTGGATCACGAAGTAGTGTGGTACCACACTGAAACAGTCCATTAAACCTGGTTTCGCTCAATATTTTAGAGGATAACGCATGTTAGGTCTAGGTTAGGTCTGGGATTTGCTCTCATCAGGCTCATTCTTTCGCATATTTCTCATACTTGATGGCTAGATCCTGGGCTTTTTCTTGATTGCATCACGTAGTAATGAAGTACAGCACTGAAACAGTCAATTAAACCTGGTTTCCATCAATATCTTAGAGGACAACGCAAGTTAGGTCTGGGATATGTCTGGGATTTGCCGTCATCAGGCTCATACTTTCGCGTTTTTCACATAATTGTTGAACAGATCCTGGGTTTTTTCTAGTTTGGATCACGTAGTAATGTGGTACCACACTGAAACAGTCGATTAAACGTGGTTTCGATCAATATTTTATAGGATAACGCAAGTTACGTCTGGGATTGGTCTGGGATTTGACCTCATCAGACTCATACTTTCGCATTCTTCACATACTTGATGAACGGATCTTGGGTTTTTTCTGGAGTGGATCACGTAGTAATGTGGTACCACACTGAAACAGTCCATTAAACCTGGATTCCATCAATATTTTAGAGGACAACGCAAGTTAGGTCTAGGTAAGGCCTGAGATTTTCACTGATCAGACTCATACTTTCGCATCCTTCACATACTTGTTGAACGGATCCTGGGTTTTTTCTGGTTTGGATCACGTAGTAATGTGGTACCACACTGAAACGATCAATTCAACCTGGTTTCGATCAATATTTTAGAGGATAACGCAAGTTAGGTCTGGGATAGGTCTGGGACTTGCCCTCATCAGGCTCATACTTTCGCGTTTTTCACATACTTGTTGAACAGATCATGGGTTTTTTCTGGTTTGGGTCACGTAGTAGTGTGATACCACACTGAAACAGTCGATTAAACCTGGTTTCGATCAATATTTTAGAGGATAACGCATGTTAGGTCTAGGATAGCCCTGGGATTTTCACTCATCAGACTCATACTTTCGCATTCTTCACATACTTGTTGAACTGATCCTCGGTTTTTTCTGGTTTGGGTCACGTAGTAATGTGGTACCACACTGAAACAGTCGATTAAACCCGGTCTCGATCAATATTTTAGAGAATAATTCATGTTAGGTCTAGGTTAGGTCTGGGATTTGCTCTCATCAGGCTCATTCTTTCGCATATTTCTCATACTTGATGGCTAGATCCTGGGCTTTTTCTGGATTGCATCACGTAGTAATGAAGTACAACACTGCAACAGTCAATTAAACCTGGTTTCCATCAATATCTTAGAGGACAACGCAAGTTAGGTCTGGGATATGTCTCGGATTTGCCCTCATCAGGCTCATACTTTCGCGTTTTTCACATACTTGTTGAACAGATCCTGGGTTTTTTCAGGTTTGGATCACGTTGTAGTGTGGTACCACACTGAAACAGTCCATTAAACCTGGTTTTGATCAATATTTTAGAGGATGACGCATGTTAGGTCTAGGTTAGCCCTGGGATTTTCACTCATCAGACTCATACTTTCGCATTCTTCACTTACTTGTTCAACTGATCCTGGGTTTTTTCTGGTTTGGACCACGTAGTAATGTGGTACCACGCTGAAACAGTCAATTAAACCTGGTTTCGATCAATATTTTAGAGGATAACGCAAGTTACGTCTGGGATTGGTCTAGGATTTGCCCTCATCAGGCTCTTACTTTCGCATATTTCTCATACTTCATGGCTAGATCCTGGGCTATTTCTGGTTTGGATCACGAAGTAATGTGGTACCACACTGAAACAGTCCATTAAACCTGGTTTCGCTCAATATTTTAGAGGATAACGCATGTTAGGTCTAGGTTAGGTCTGGGATTTGCTCTCATCAGGCTCATTCCTTCGCATATTTCTCATACTTGATGGCTAGATCCTGGGCTTTTTCTGGATTGCATCACGTAGTAATGTAGTACCACACTGAAACAGTCAATGAAACCTGGTTTCCATCAATATTTTAGAGGACCACGCAAGTTAGGTCTAGGTAAGGCCTGAGATTTTCACTTATCAGACTCATACTTTCGCATCCTTCACATACTTGTTGAACGGATCCTGGGTTTTTTCTGGTTTGGATCACGTAGTAATGTGGCACCACACTGAAACGGTCAATTAAACCTGGTTTCGATCAATATTTTAGAGGACAACGCAAGTTACGTCTGGGATAGGTCTGGGATTTGCTCTCATCAGGCTCATTCTTTCGCATATTTCTCATACTTCATGGCTAGATCCTGGGCTAGTTCTGGAGTAGATCACGTAGTAAAGTGGTACCTCACTGAAACAGTCCATTAAACCTGGTTTCGCTCAATATTTTAGAGGATAACGCATGTTAGGTCTAGGTTAGGTCTGGGATTTTCACTTATCAGACTCATACTTTCGCATCCTTCACATACTTGTTGAACGGATCCTGGGTTTTTTCTGGTTTGGATCACGTAGTAATGTGGTACCACACTGAAACGGCCAATTAAACCTGGTTTCGATCAATATTTTAGAGGATAACGCATGTTAGGTCTAGGTTAGGTCTGGGATTTTCACTCATCAGACTCATACTTTCGCATTCTTCACATACTTGTTGAACGGATCCTGGGTTTTTTCTGGTTTGGATCACGTAGTAATGTGGGTCCACACTGAAACAATCAATTAAACGTGGTCTTGATAAATATTTTCGAGGATAACGCATGTTAGGTCTGGGATAGGTCTGGGATTTGCCCTCATCAGACTCATACTTTCGCACACTTCACATACTCGTTGAACAGATCCTGGGTTTTTTCTGGTTTGGATCACGTAGTAATGTGGTACAACACTGAAACAGTCGATTAAACCTGGTTTCGATCAATATTTTAGAGGATAACGCAAGTTAAGTCTGGGATTGGTCTGGGATTTGACCTCATCAGACTCATACTTTCGCATTCTTCACATACTTGTTGAACGGATCTTGGGTTTTTTCTGGTGTGGATCACGTAGTAATGTGGTACCACACTGAAACAATCAATTAAACCTGGTCTTGATAAATATTTTAGAGGATAACGCAAGTTAAGTTTGGGATAGGTCTAGGATTTGCCCCCATCAGGCTCTTACTTTCGCATATTTCTCATACTTCATGGCTAGATCCTGGGCTAGTTCTGGAGTAGATCACGTAGTAAAGTGGTACCTCACTGAAACAGTCCATTAAACCTGGTTTCGCTCAATATTTTAGAGGATAACGCATGTTAGGTCTAGGTTAGGTCTGGGATTTGCTCTCATCAGGCTCATTCTTTCGCATATTTCTCATACTTGATGGCTAGATCCTGGGCGTTTTCTGGATTGCATCACGTAGTAATGTAGTACAACACTGAAACAGTCAATTAAACCTGGTTTCCATCAATATCTTAGAGGACAACGCAGGTTTGGTCTGGGATATGTCTGGGATTTGCCCTCATCAGGCTCATACTTTCGCGTTTCTCACATACTTGTTGAACAGATCCTGGGTTTTTTCTGGTTTGGATCACGTAGTAATGTGGTACCACGCTGAAACAGTCAATGAAACCTGGTCTCGATCAATATTTTAGAGAATAATTCATGTTAGGTCTAGGTTAGGTCTGGGATTTGCTCTCATCAGGCTCATTCTTTCGCATATTTCTCATACTTGATGGCTAGATCCTGGGCTTTTTCTGGATTGCATCACGTAGTAATGAAGTACAACACTGAAACAGTCAATTAAACCTGGTTTCCATCAATATCTTAGAGGACAACGCAAGTTAGGTCTGGGATATGTCTGGGATTTGCCCTCATCAGGCTCATACTTTCGCATTCTTCACATACTTGTTGAACGGATCCTGGGTTTTTTCTGGTTTGGATCACGTAGTAATGTGGGACCACACTGAAACAGTCAATTAAACCTGGTTTCGATCAATATTTTAGAGAATAATTCATGTTAGGTCTAGGTTAGGTCTGGGATTTGCTCTCATCATGCTCATTCTTTCGCATATTTCTCATACTTGATGGCAAGATCCTGGGTTATTTTCTGGTTTGGATCACATAGTAATGTGGTACCACACTGAAACAGTCGATTAAACCAGGTTTCGATCAATATCTTAGAGGACAGCGCAAGTTAGGTCTGGGATATGTCTGGGATTTGCCCTCATCAGGCTCATACTTTCGCGTTTTTCACATACTCGTTGAACAGATCCTGGGCTATTTCTGGACTGGATCACGTAGTAAAGTGGTACCACACTGAAACATTCAATGTAACCTGGTCTGGATAAATATTTTAGAGGATAACGCATCTTAGGTCTGGGTTAGGTGTAAGATTTGCCCTCATCAGGCTCACAGTTTCGCGTTTTTCACATTCTTGATGACCAGATCCTGGGTTTTGTCTGGTTTGGATCACGAAGTAGTGTGGTACCACGCTGAAACAGTCCATTAAACCTGGTTTCGCTCAATATTTTAGAGGATAACGCATGTTAGGTCTAGGTTAGGTCTGGGATTTGCTCTCATCAGGCTCATTCTTTCGCATATTTCTCATACTTGATGGCTAGATCCTGGGCTTTTTCTTGATTGCATCACATACTAATGTGGTACCACACTGAAACAGTCGATTAAACCAGGTTTCGATCAATATTTTAGAGTATAACTCATGTTAGGTCTAGGATAGCCCTGGGATTTTCACTCATCAGACTCATACTTTCGCATTCTTCACATACTTGTTGAACTGATCCTCGGTTTTTTCTGGTTTGGATCACGTAGTAATGTGGGTCCACACTGAAACAATCAATTAAACGTGGTCTAGATAAATATTTTCGAGGATAACGCAAGTTAGGTCTAGGTTAGGTCTGGGATTTTCACTCATCAGACTCATACTTTCGCATTCTTCACATACTTGTTGAACGGATCCTGGGTTTTTTCTGGTTTGGATCACGTAGTAATGTGGGTCCACACTGAAACAATCAATTAAACGTGGTCTTGATAAATATTTTCGAGGATAACGCATGTTAGGTCTGGGATAGGTCTGGGATTTGCCCTCATCAGACTCATACTTTCGCACACTTCACATACTCGTTGAACAGATCCTGGGTTTTTTCTGGTTTGGATCACGTAGTAATGTGGTACCACACTGAAACAATCAATTAAACCTGGTCTTGATAAATATTTTAGAGGATAACGCAAGTTAAGTTTGGGATAGGTCTAGGATTTGCCCTCATGAGGCTCTTACTTTCGCATATTTCTCATACTTGATGGCTAGGTCCTGGGCTAGTTCTGGAGTGGATCACGTAGTAAAGTGGTACCACACTGAAACAGTCCATTAAACCTGGTTTCGCTCAATATTTTAGAGGATAACGCATGTTAGGTCTAGGTTAGGTCTGGGATTTGCTCTCATCAGGCTCATTCTTTCGCATATTTCTCATACTTGATGGCTAGATCCTGGGCTTTTTCTGGATTGCATCACGTAGTAATGTAGTACAACACTGAAACAGTCAATTAAACCTGGTTTCCATCAATATCTTAGAGGACAACGCTAGTTAGGTCTGGGATATGTCTGGAATTTGCCCTCATCAGGCTCATACTTTCGCGTTTTTCACATACTTGTTGAACAGATCATGGGTTTTTTCTGGTTTGGGTCACGTAGTAGTGTGATACCACACTGAAACAGTCGATTAAACCTGGTTTCGATCAATATTTTAGAGGATAACGCATGTTAGGTCTAGGATAGCCCTGGGATTTTCACTCATCAGACTCATACTTTCGCATTCTTCACATACTTGTTGAACAGATCCTGGGTTTTTTCTGGTTTGGATCACGTAGTAATGTGGTACCACGCTGAAACAGTCAATGAAACCTGGTCTGGATAAATATTTTAGAGGATAACGCATCTTAGGTCTGGGTTAGGTCTAAGATTTGCCCACATCAGGCTCACAGTTTCGCGTTTTTCACATACTTGTTGAACAGATCCTGTGTTTTTTCTGGTTTGGATCACGAAGTAGTGTGGTACCACTCTGAAACAGTCCATTAAACCTGGTTTCGCTCAATATTTTAGAGGATAACGCATGTTAGGTCTCGGTTAGGTCTGGGATTTGCTCTCATCAGGCTCATTCTTTCGCATATTTCTCATACTTGATGGCTAGGTCCTGGGCTTTTTCTGGATTGCATCACGTAGTAATGTAGTACCACACTGAAACAGTCAATGAAACCTGATTTCCATCAATATTTTAGAGGACAACGCAAGTTAGGTCTAGGTAAGGCCTGAGATTTTCACTGATCAGACTCATACTTTCGCATCCTTCACATACTTGTTGAACGGATCCTGGGTTTTTTCTGGTTTGGATCACGTAGTAATGTGGTACCACACTGAAACGGTCAATTAAACCTGGTTTCGATCAATATTTTAGAGGATAACGCAAGTTAGGTCTGGGATAGGTCTGGGATTTGCCCTCATCAGGCTCATACTTTCGCGTTTTTCACATACTTGTTGAACAGATCATGGGTTTTTTCTGGTTTGGGTCACGTAGTAGTGTGATACCACACTGAAACAGTCGATTAAACCTGGTTTCGATCAATATTTTAGAGGATAACGCATGTTAGGTCTAGGTAAGGCCTGAGATTTTCACTGATCAGACTCATACTTTCGCATCCTTCACATACTTGTTGAACGGATCCTGGGTTTTTTCTGGTTTGGGTCACGTAGTAGTGTGATACCACACTGAAACAGTCGATTAAACCTGGTTTCGATCAATATTTTAGAGGATAACGCATGTTAGGTCTAGGTAAGGCCTGAGATTTTCACTGATCAGACTCATACTTTCGCATCCTTCACATACTTGTTGAACGGATCCTGGGTTTTTTCTGGTTTGGATCACGTAGTAATGTGGTACCACACTGAAACGGTCAATTAAACCTGGTTTCGATCAAAATTTTAGAGGATAACGCAAGTTAGGTCTGGGATAGGTCTGGGATTTGATCTCATCAGACTCATACTTTCGCACACTTCACATACTCCTTGAACAGATCCTGGGTTATTTTCTGGTTTGGATCACATAGTAATGTGGTACCACACTGAAACAGTCGATTAAACCAGGTTTCGATCAATATTTTAGAGGATAACGCGTGTTAGGTCTAGGTTAGGCCTGGGATTTTCACTCATCAGACACATACTTCCGCATTCTTCACATACTTGTTGAACGGATCCTGGGTTTTTTCTGGTTTGGATCACGTAGTAATGTGGGACCACACTGAAACAGTCAATTAAACCTGGTTTCGATCAATATTTCAGAGAATAATTCATGTTAGGTCTAGGTTAGGTCTGGGATTTGCTCTCATCAGGCTCTTTCTTTCGCATATTTCTCATACATATTGAACAGATCCTGGGCTGTTTCTGGATTGTATCACGTAGTAATGTGGTACCACGCTGAAACAGGCAATTAAACCTGGTTTCGATCAATATTTTAGAGGATAACGCAAGTTAGGTCTGGGATAGGTCTAGGATTTGCCCTCATCAGGCTCTTACTTTCGCATATTTCTCATACTTCATGGCTAGATCCTGGGCTATTTCTGGATTGGATCACGTAGTAGAGTGGTACCACACTGAAACATTCAATGAAACCTGGTCTGGTTAATTTTTTTAGAGGATAACGCATCTTAGGTCTGGGTTAGGTCTAAGATTTGCCCTCATCAGGCTCACAGTTTCGCGTTTTTCACATTCTTGTTGAACAGATCCTGGGTTTTGTCTGGTTTGGAACACGAAGTAGTGTGGTACCACACTGAAACAGTCCATTAAACCTGGTTTCGCTCAATATTTTAGAGGATAACGCATGTTAGGTCTAGGTTAGGTCTGGGATTTGCTCTCATCAGGCTCATTCTTTCGCATATTTCTCATACTTGATGGCTAGATCCTGGGCTTTTTCTGGATTGCATCACGTAGTAATGTAGTACCACACTGAAACAGTCAATGAAACCTGGTTTCCATCACTATTTTAGAGGACAACGCAAGTTAGGTCTAGGTAAGGCCTGAGATTTTCACTGATCGGACTCATACTTTCGCATTCTTCACATACTTGTTGAACGGATCCTGGGTTTTTTCTGGTTTGGATCACGTAGTAATGTGGTACCACACTGAAACAGTCGATTAAACCTGGTTTCGAACAATATTTTAGAGGATAACGCAAGTTAGGTCTGGGATTGGTCTGGGATTTGACCTCATCAGACTCATACTTTCGCACACTTCACATACTCCTTGAACAGATCCTTGGTTATTTTCTGGTTTGGATCACATAGTAATGTGGTACCACACTGAAACAGTCGATTAAACCAGGTTTCGATTAATATTTTAGAGGATAACGCATGTTAGGTCTAGGTTAGGCCTGGGATTTTCACTCATCAGACTCATACTACTGCATTCTTCACATACTTGTTGAACGGATCCTGGGTTTTTTCTAGTTTGGATCACGTAGTAACGTGGTACCACACTGAAACATTCAATTAAACCTGGTCTGGATAAATATTTTAGAGGTTAACGCATCTTAGGTCTGGGTTAGGTCTAAGATTTGCCCTCATCAGGCACAAAGTTTAGCGTTTTTCACATACTTCTTGAACAGATCCTGGGTTTTTTCTGGTTTGGATCACGAAGTAGTGAGGTACCACACTGAAACATTCAATTAAACCTGGTCTTGATAAATATTTTAGAGGATAACACAAGTTAGGTCTGGGATAGGTCTAGGATTTACCCTCATCAGGCTCTTACTTTCGCATATTTCTCATACTTCATGGCTAGATCCTGGGCTTTTTCTGGATTGCATCACGTAGTAATGAAGTACAACACTGAAACAGTCAATTAAACCTGGTTTCCATCAATATCTTAGAGGACAACGCATGTTAGGTCTAGGTTAGGTCTGAGATTTTCACTCATCAGACTCATACTTTCGCAGTCTTCACATACCTGTTGAACGGATCCGGGGTTTTTTCTGGTTTGGATCACGTAGTAATGTGGGACCACACTGAAACAGTCAACTAAACCTGGTTTCGATCAATATTTTAGAGAATAATTCATGTTAGGTCTAGGTTAGGTCTGGGATTTGCCCTCATCAGGCTCAATCTTTCGCATATTTCTCAAACTTGGTGGCTAGATCCTGGGCTTTTTCTGGATTGCATCACATAGTAATGTGGTACCACACTGAAACATTCAATTAAACCTGGTCTTGATAAATATTTTAGAGGCTAACGCATGTTAGGTCTGGGTTAGGTCTAGGATTTGCCCTCATCAGGCTCATACTTTCGCATATTTCTCAAACTTCATGGCTAGATCCTGGGCTTTTTCTGGATTGCATCACGTAGTAATGGAGTACAACACTGAAACAGTCAATTAAACCTGGTTTCCATCAATATCTTAGAGGACAACGCATGTTAGGTCTAGGTTAGGTCTGGGATTTTCACTCATCAGACTCATACTTTCGCAGTCTTGACATACCTGTTGAACGGATCCTGGGTTTTTTCTGGTTTGGATCACGTAGTAATGTGGTACCACACTGAAACAGTCGGTTAAACCTGGTTTCGATCAATATTTTTGAGGATAACGCATGTTAGGTCTAGGTTAGGCCTGGGATTTTCACTCATCAGACTCATACTTTCGTGTTTTACACATACTTGTTGAACAGATCCTGGGGTTTTTCAGGTTTGGATCACATAGTAATGCGATACCACACTGAAACAGACGATTAAACCAGGTTTCGATCAATATTTTTGAGGATAACGCATGTTAGGTCTAGGTTAGGCCTGGGATTTTCACTCATCACACTCATACTTTCGCATTCTTCACATACTTGTTGAACGGATCCTGGGTTTTTTCTGGTTTGGATCACGTAGTAATGTGGGACCACACTGAAACAGTCAATTAAACCTGGTTTCGATCAATATTTTAGAGAATAATTCATGTTAGGTCTAGGTCAGGTCTTGGATTTGCTCTCATCAGGCTCATTCTTTCGCATATTTCTCATACTTGATGGCTAGATCCTGGGCTTTTTCTGGATTGCATCACGTAGTAACGAAGTACAACACTGAAACAGTCAATTAAACCTGGTTTCCATCAATATCTTAGAGGACAACGCAAGTTAGGTCTGGGCTATGTCTGGGATTTGCCCTCATCAGGCTCATACTTTCGCGTTTTTCACATACTTGTTGAACAGATCCTGGGTTTTTTCTGGTTTGAATCACGTAGTAGTGTGGTACCACGCTGAAACAGTCCATTAAACCTGGTTTGGATCAATATTTTAGAGGATAACGCATGTTAGGTCTAGGTTAGGCCTGGGATTTTCACTCATCAGACTCATACTTTCGCATTCTTCACATACTTGATGGCTAGATCCTGGAATTTTTCTGGTTTGGATCACGTTGTAATGTGGTACCACACTGAAACAGTCGATTAAACCTGGTTTCGATCAACATTTTAGAGGATAACGCAAGTTAAGTCTGGGAATGGTCTGGGATTTGACCTCATCAGACTCATACTTTCGCACACTTCACATACTCGTTGAACAGATACAGGGTTATTTTCTGGTTTGGATCACATAGTAATGTGGTACCACACTGAAACAGTCGATGAAACCAAGTTTCGATCAATATTTTTGAGGATAACGCATGTTAGGTCTAGGTTAGGCCTGGGATTTGACCTCATCAGACTCATACTTTCGCATTCTTCACATACTTGTTGAACGGATCCTGGGTTTTTTCTGGTTTGGATCACGTAGTAATGTGGGACCACACTGAAACAGTCAATTAAACCTGGTTTCGATCAATATTTTAGAAAATAATTCATGTTAGGTCTAGGTCAGGTCTGGGATTTGCTCTCATCAGGCTCATTCTTTCGCATATTTCTCATACTTGATGGCTAGATCCTGGGCTTTTTCTGGATTGCATCACGTAGTAACGAAGTACAACACTGAAACAGTCAATTAAACCTGGTTTCCATCAATATCTTAGAGGACAACGCAAGTTAGGTCTGGGATATGTCTGGGATTTGCCCTCATCAGGCTCATACTTTCGCGTTTTTCAGATACTTGTTGAACAGATCCTGGGTTTTTTCAGGTTTGGATCACGTTGTAGTGTGGTACCACACTGAAACAGTCGATTAAACCTGGTTTTGATCAATATTTTAGAGGATGACGCATGTTAGGTCTAGGTTAGCCCTGGGATTTTCACTCATCAGACTCATACTTTCGCATTCTTCACATACTTGTTCAACTGATCCTGGGTTTTTTCTGGTTTGGATCACGTAGTAATGTGGGACCACACTGAAACAGTCGATTAAACCTGGTTTCGATCAATATTTTGGAGGATAACGCAAGCTAGGTCTGGGATAGGTCTGGGATTTGACCTCATCAGACTCATACTTTCGCACACTTCACATACTCGTTGAACAGATCCTGGGTTATTTTCTGGTTTGGATCACATAGTAATGTGGTACCACACTGAAACAGTCGATTAAACCAGGTTTCGATCAATATTTTAGAGTATAACTCATGTTAGGTCTGGGTTAGGCCTGGGATTTTCACTGATCAGACTCATACTTTCGCATTCTTCACATACTTGTTGAACGGATCCTGGGTTTTTTCTGGTTTGGATCACGTAGTAATGTGGTACCACACTGAAACGGTCAATTAAACCTGGTTTCGATCAATATTTTAGAGGATAACGCAAGTTGGGTCTGGGATTGGTCTGGGATTTGCCCTCATCAGACTCATACTTTCGCATTCTTCACATACTTGTTGAACAGATCCTGGGTTTTTTCTGGTCCGGATCACGTACTAATGTGGGACCACACTGAAACAATCAATTAACCCTGGTCTTGATAAACATTTTAGAGGATAACGCATGTTAGGTCTGGGTTAGGTCTAGGATTTGCCCTCATCAGGCTCATACTTTCACATATTTCTCATACTTCATGGCTAGATCCTGGGCTGTTTCTGGATTGTATCACGTAGTAATGTGGTACCACGCTGAAACAGTCAATTAAACCTGGTTTCGATCAATATTTTAGAGGATAACGCAAGTTACGTCTGGGATAGGTCTAGGATTTGCCCTCATCAGGCTCTTACTTTCGCATATTTCTCATACTTCATGGCTAGATCCTGGGCTATTTCTGGATTGGATCATGTAGTAAAGTGGTACCACACTGAAACATTCAATGAAACTTGGTCTGGATAAATATTTTAGAGGATAACGCATCTTAGGTCTGGGTTAGGTCTAAGATTTGCCCTCATCAGGCTCACAGTTTCGCGTTTTTCACATACTTGTTGAACAGATCCTGGGTTTTTTCTGGTTTGGATCACGAAGTAGTGTGGTACCACACTGAAACGGTCCATTAAACCTGGTTTCGCTCAATATTTTAGAGGATAACGCGTGTTAGGTCTAGGTTAGGTCTGGGATTTGCTCTCATCAGGCTCATTCCTTCGCATATTTCTCATACTTGATGGCTAGATCCTGGGCTTTTTCTGGATTGCATCACGTAGTAATGTAGTACCACACTGAAACGGTCAATTAAACCTGGTTTCGACCAATATTTTAGAGGATAACGCAAGTTAGGTCTGGGATAGGTCTGGGATTTGCCCTCATCAGGCTCATACTTTCGCGTTTTTCACATACTTGTTGAACAGATCATGGGTTTTTTCTGGTTTGGGTCACGTAGTAGTGTGATACCACACTGAAACAGTCGATTAAACCTGGTTTCGATCAATATTTTAGAGGATAACGCATGTTAGGTCTAGGATAGCCCTGGGATTTTCACTCATCAGACTCATACTTTCGCATTCTTCACATACTTGTTGAACTGATCCTCGGTTTTTTCTGGTTTGGATCACGTAGTAATGTGGTACCACACTGAAACAGTCGATTAAACCCGGTCTCGATCAATATTTTAGAGAATAATTCATGTTAGGTCTAGGTTAGGTCTGGGATTTGCTCTCATCAGGCTCATTCTTTCGCATATTTCTCATACTTGATGGCTAGATCCTGGGCTTTTTCTTGATTGCATCACGTAGTAATGGAGTACAACACTGAATCAGTCAATTAAACCTGGTTTCCATCAATATTTTAGAGGACAACGCAAGTTAGGTCTGGGATATGTCTGGGATTTGCCGTCATCAGGCTCATACTTTCGCGTTTTTCACATAATTGTTGAACAGATCCTGGGTTTTTTCTGTTTTGGATCACGTAGTAATGTGGGACCACACTGAAACAGTCAATTAAACCTGGTTTCGATCAATATTTTATAGGATAACGCAAGTTAAGTCTGGGATTGGTCTGGGATTTGACCTCATCAGACTCATACTTTCGCATTCTTCACATACTTGTTGAACGGATCTTGGGTTTTTTCTGGTGTGGGTCACGTAGTAATGTGGTACCACACTAAAACAATCAATTAAACCTGGTCTTGATAAATATTTTAGAGGATAACGCAAGTTAAGTTTGGGATAGGTCTAGGATTTGCCCTCATGAGGCTCTTACTTTCGCATATTTCTCATACTTCATGGCTAGATCCTGGGCTAGTTCTGGAGTGGATCACGTAGTAAAGTGGTACCACACTGAAACAGTCCATTAAACCTGGTTTCGCTCAATATTTTAGAGGATAACGCATGTTAGGTCTAGGTTAGGTCTGGGATTTGCTCTCATCAGGCTCATTCTTTCGCATATTTCTCATACTTGATGGTTAGATCCTGGGCTTTTTCTGGATTGCATCACGTAGTAATGTAGTACAACACTGAAACAGTCAATTAAACCTGGTTTCCATCAATATCTTAGAGGACAACGCTAGTTAGGTCTGGGATATGTCTGGGATTTGCCCTCATCAGGCTCATACTTTCGCGTTTTTCACATACTTGTTGAACAGATCCTGGGTTTTTTCTGGTTTGGATCACGTAGTAATGTGGTACCACGCTGCAACAGTCAATGAAACCTGGTCTGGATAAATATTTTAGAGGATAACGCATCTTAGGTCTGGGTTAGGTCTAAGATTTGCCCACATCAGGCTCACAGTTTCGCGTTTTTCACATACTTGTTGAACAGATCCTGTGTTTTTTCTGGTTTGGATCACGAAGTAGTGTGGTACCACACTGAAACAGTCCATTAAACCTGGTTTCGCTCAATATTTTAGAGGATAACGCATGTTAGGTCTCGGTTAGGTCTGGGATTTGCTCTCATCAGGCTCATTCTTTCGCATATTTCTCATACTTGATGGCTAGGTCCTGGGCTTTTTCTGGATTGCATCACGTAGTAATGTAGTACCACACTGAAACAGTCAATGAAACCTGGTTTCCATCAATATTTTAGAGGACAACGCAAGTTAGGTCTAGGTAAGGCCTGAGATTTTCACTGATCAGACTCATACTTTCGCATCCTTCACATACTTGTTGAACGGATCCTGGGTTTTTTCTGGTTTGGATCACGTAGTAATGTGGTACCACACTGAAACGGTCAATTAAACCTGGTTTCGATCAATATTTTAGAGGATAACGCAAGTTAGGTCTGGGATAGGTCTGGGATTTGCCCTCATCAGGCTCATACTTTCGCGTTTTTCACATACTTGTTGAACAGATCATGGGTTTTTTCTGGTTTGGGTCACGTAGTAGTGTGATACCACACTGAAACAGTCGATTAAACCTGGTTTCGATCAATATTTTAGAGGATAACGCATGTTAGGTCTAGGTAAGGCCTGAGATTTTCACTGATCAGACTCATACTTTCGCATCCTTCACATACTTGTTGAACGGATCCTGGGTTTTTTCTGGTTTGGGTCACGTAGTAGTGTGATACCACACTGAAACAGTCGATTAAACCTGGTTTCGATCAATATTTTAGAGGATAACGCATGTTAGGTCTAGGTAAGGCCTGAGATTTTCACTGATCAGACTCACACTTTCGCATCCTTCACATACTTGTTGAACGGATCCTGGGTTTTTTCTGGTTTGGATCACGTAGTAATGTGGTACCACACTGAAACGGTCAATTAAACCTGGTTTCGATCAAAATTTTAGAGGATAACGCAAGTTAGGTCTGGGTTAGGCCTGGGATTTTCACTCATCAGACACATACTTCCGCATTCTTCACATACTTGTTGAACAGATCATGGGTTTTTTCTGGTTTGGGTCACGTAGTAGTGTGATACCACACTGAAACAGTCGATTAAACCTGGTTTCGATCACTATTTTAGAGGATAACGCATGTTAGGTCTAGGTAAGGCCTGAGATTTTCACTGATCAGACTCATACTTTCGCATCCTTCACATACTTGTTGAACGGATCCTGGGTTTTTTCTGGTTTGGGTCACGTAGTAGTGTGATACCACACTGAAACAGTCGATTAAACCTGGTTTCGATCAATATTTTAGAGGATAACGCATGTTAGGTCTAGGTAAGGCCTGAGATTTTCACTGATCAGACTCATACTTTCGCATCCTTCACATACTTGTTGAACGGATCCTGGGTTTTTTCTGGTTTGGGTCACGTAGTAGTGTGATACCACACTGAAACAGTCGATTAAACCTGGTTTCGATCAATATTTTAGAGGATAACGCATGTTAGGTCTAGGTAAGGCCTGAGATTTTCACTGATCAGACTCATACTTTCGCATCCTTCACATACTTGTTGAACGGATCCTGGGTTTTTTCTGGTTTGGGTCACGTAGTAGTGTGATACCACACTGAAACAGTCGATTAAACCTGGTTTCGATCAATATTTTAGAGGATAACGCAAGTTAGGTCTGGGATAGGTCTAGGATTTGCCCTCATCAGGCTCTTACTTTCGCATATTTCTCATACATATTGAACAGATCCTGGGCTGTTTCTGGATTGTATCACGTAGTAATGTGGTACCACGCTGAAACAGGCAATTAAACCTGGTTTCGATCAATATTTTAGAGGATAACGCATCTTAGGTCTGGGTTAGGTCTAAGATTTGCCCTCATCAGGCTCACAGTTTCGCGATTTTCACATTCTTGTTGAACAGATCCTGGGTTTTGTCTGGTTTGGAACACGAAGTAGTGTGGTACCACACTGAAGCAGTCCATTAAACCTGGTTTCGCTCAATATTTTAGAGGATAACGCAAGTTAGGTCTGGGATAGGTCTGGGATTTGCCCTCATCAGGCTCATACTTTCGCGTTTTTCACATACTTGTTGAACAGATCATGGGTTTTTTCTGGTTTGGGTCACGTAGTAATGTAGTACCACACTGAAACAGTCAATGAAACCTGGTTTCCATCACTATTTTAGAGGACAACGCAAGTTAGGTCTAGGTAAGGCCTGAGATTTTCACTGATCGGACTCATACTTTCGCATTCTTCACATACTTGTTGAACGGATCCTGGGTTTTTTCTGGTTTGGATCACGTAGTAATGTGGTACCACACTGAAACAGTCGATTAAACCTGGTTTCGAACAATATTTTAGAGGATAACGCAAGTTAGGTCTGGGATTGGTCTGGGATTTGACCTCATCAGACTCATACATTCGCACACTTCACATACTCCTTGAACAGATCCTTGGTTATTTTCTGGTTTGGATCACATAGTAATGTGGTACCACACTGAAACAGTCGATTAAACCAGGTTTCGATTAATATTTTAGAGGATAACGCATGTTAGGTCTAGGTTAGGCCTGGGATTTTCACTCATCAGACTCATACTACTGCATTCTTCACATACTTGTTGAACGGATCCTGGGTTTTTTCTAGTTTGGATCACGTAGTAACGTGGTACCACACTGAAACATTCAATTAAACCTGGTCCGGATAAATATTTTAGAGGTTAACGCATCTTAGGTCTGGGTTAGGTCTAAGATTTGCCCTCATCAGGCACACAGTTTAGCGTTTTTCACATACTTCTTGAACAGATCCTGGGTTTTTTCTGGTTTGGATCACGAAGTAGTGAGGTACCACACTGAAACATTCAATTAAACCTGGTCTTGATAAATATTTTAGAGGATAACACAAGTTAGGTCTGGGATAGGTCTAGGATTTGCCCTCATCAGGCTCTTACTTTCGCATATTTCTCATACTTCATGGCTAGATCCTGGGCTTTTTCTGGATTGCATCACGTAGTAATGAAGTACAACACTGAAACAGTCAATTAAACCTGGTTTCCATCAATATCTTAGAGGACAACGCATGTTAGGTCTAGGTTAGGTCTGAGATTTTCACTCATCAGACTCATACTTTCGCAGTCTTCACATACCTGTTGAACGGATCCTGGGTTTTTTCTGGTTTGGATCACGTAGTAATGTGGGACCACACTGAAACAGTCAATTAAACCTGGTTTCGATCAATATTTTAGAGAATAATTCATGTTAGGTCTAGGTTAGGTCTGGGATTTGCCCTCATCAGGCTCAATCTTTCGCATATTTCTCAAACTTGGTGGCTAGATCCTGGGCTTTTTCTGGATTGCATCACATAGTAATGTGGTACCACACTGAAACATTCAATTAAACCTGGTCTTGATAAATATTTTAGAGGCTAACGCATGTTAGGTCTGGGTTAGGTCTAGGATTTGCCCTCATCAGGCTCATACTTTCGCATATTTCTCAAACTTCATGGCTAGATCCTGGGCTTTTTCTGGATTGCATCACGTAGTAATGGAGTACAACACTGAAACAGTCAATTAAACCTGGTTTCCATCAATATCTTAGGGGACAACGCATGTTAGGTCTAGGTTAGGTCTGGGATTTTCACTCATCAGACTCATACTTTCGCAGTCTTGACATACCTGTTGAACGGATCCTGGGTTTTTTCTGGTTTGGATCACGTAGTAATGTGGTACCACACTGAAACAGTCGATTAAACCTGGTTTCGATCAATATTTTTGAGGATAACGCATGTTAGGTCTAGGTTAGGCCTGGGATTTTCACTCATCAGACTCATACTTTCGCGTTTTACACATACTTGTTGAACAGATCCTGGGGTTTTTCTGGTTTGGATCACGTAGTAGTGTGGTACCACACTGAAACAGTCAATTAAACCTGGTTTCTATCAATATCTTAGAGGACAGCGCATGTTAGGTCTGGGTTAGGTCTGGGATTTGCCCTCATCAGGCTTATTCTTTCGCATATTTCTCATACTTCATGGCTAGATCCTGGGCTTTTTCTGGATTGCATCACGTAGTAATGAAGTACAACACTGAAACAGTCAATTAAACCTGGTTTGGATCAATATTTTAGAGGATAACGCTAGTTAGGTCTAGGTTAGGTCTGGGATTTTCACTCATCAGACTCATACTTTCGCAGTCTTCACATACCTGTTGAACGGATCCTGGGTTTTTTCTGGTTTGGATCACATAGTAATGCGATACCACACTGAAACAGTCAATTAAACCTGGTTTCGATCAATATTTTAGAGAATAATTCATGTTAGGTCTAGGTCAGGTCTGGGATTTTCACTCATCAGACTCATACTTTCGCATTCTTCACATACTTGTTGAACGGATCCTGGGTTTTCTCTGGTTTGGATCACGTAGTAATGTGGGACCACACTGAAACAGTCAATTAAACCTGGTTTCGATTAATATTTTAGAGAATAATACATGTTAGGTCTAGGTTAGGTCTGTGATTTACTCTCATCAGGATTATTCTTTCGCATATTTCTCATACTTGATGGCTAGATCCTGGGCTTTTTCTGGATTGCATCACGTAGTAATGAAGTACAACACTGAAACAGTCAATTAAACCTGGTTTCCATCAATATCTTAGAGGGCAACGCAAGTTAGGTCTGGGATATGTCTGGGATTTGCCCTCATCAGGCTCATACTTTCGCGTTTTTCACATACTTGTTGAACAGATCCTGGGTTTTTTCAGGTTTGGATCACGTTGTAGTGTGGTACCACACTGAAACAGTCCATTAAACCTGGTTTTGATCAATATTTTAGAGGATGACGCATGTTAGGTCTAGGTTAGCCCTGGGATTTTCACTCATCAGACTCATACTTTCGCATTCTTCACATACTTGTTCAACTGATCCTGGGTTTTTTCTGGTTTGGATCACGTAGTAATGTGGGACCACACTGAAACAGTCGATTAAACCTGGTTTCGATCAATATTTTGGAGGATAACGCAAGCTAGGTCTGGGATAGGTCTGGGATTTGACCTCATCAGACTCATACTTTCGCACACTTCACATACTCGTTGAACAGATCCTGGGTTATTTTCTGGTTTGGATCACATAGTAATGTGGTACCACACTGAAACAGTCGATTAAACCAGGTTTCGATCAATATTTTAGAGTATATCTCATGTTAGGTCTGGGTTAGGCCTGGGATTTTCACTGATCAGACTCATACTTTCGCATTCTTCACATACTTGTTGAACGGATCCTGGGTTTTTTCTGGTTTGGATCACGTAGTAATGTGGTACCACACTGAAACGGTCAATTAAACCTGGTTTCGATCAATATTTTAGAGGATAACGCAAGTTGGGTCTGGGATAGGTCTGGGATTTGCCCTCATCAGACTCATACTTTCGCATTCTTCGCATACTTGTTGAACAGATCCTGGGTTTTTTCTGGTCCGGATCACGTACTAATGTGGGACCACACTGAAACAATCAATTAACCCTGGTCTTGATAAACATTTTAGAGGATAACGCATGTTAGGTCTGGGTTAGGTCTAGGATTTGCCCTCATCAGGCTCATACTTTCACATATTTCTCATACTTCATGGCTAGATCCTGGGCTGTTTCTGGATTGTATCACGTAGTAATGTGGTACCACGCTGAAACAGTCAATTAAACCTGGTTTCGATCAATATTTTAGAGGATAACGCAAGTTACGTCTGGGATAGGTCTAGGATTTGCCCTCATCAGGCTCTTACTTTCGCATATTTCTCATACTTCATGGCTAGATCCTGGGCTATTTCTGGATTGGATCACGTAGTAAAGTGGTACCACACTGAAACATTCAATGAAACCTGGTCAGGATAAATATTTTAGAGGATAACGCATCTTAGGTCTGGGTTAGGTCTAAGATTTGCCCTCATCAGGCTCACAGTTTCGCGTTTTTCACATACTTGTTGAACAGATCCTGGGTTTTTTCTGGTTTGGATCACGAAGTAGTGTGGTACCACACTGAAACAGTCCATTAAACCTGGTTTCGCTCAATATTTTAGAGGATAACGCGTGTTAGGTCTAGGTTAGGTCTGGGATTTGCTCTCATCAGGCTCATTCCTTCGCATATTTCTCATACTTGATGGCTAGATCCTGGGCTTTTTCTGGATTGCATCACGTAGTAATGTAGTACCACACTGAAACAGTCAATGAAACCTGGTTTCCATCAATATTTTAGAGGACAACGCATCTTAGGTCTGGGTTAGGTCTATGATTTGCCCACATCAGGCTCACAGTTTCGCGTTTTTCACATACTTGCTGAACAGATCATGGGTTTTTTCTGGTTTGGGTCACGTAGTAGTGTGATACCACACTGAAACAGTCGATTAAACCTGGCTTCGATCAATATTTTAGTGGATAACGCATGTTAGGTCTAGGTTAGCACTGGGATTTTCACTCATCAGACTTATACTTTCGCATTCTTCACATACTTGTTGAACTGATCCTGGGTTTTTTCTGGTTTGGATCACGTAGTAATGTGGGTCCACACTGAAACAATCAATTAAACCTGGTCTTGATAAATATTTTAGAGGATAACGCATGTTAGGTCTAGGTTAGGTCTGGGATTTGCTCTCATCAGGCTCATTCTTTCGCATATTTCTCATACATGTTGAACAGATCCTGGGTTTTTTCTGGTTTGGATCTCGTAGTAATGTGGGACCACACTGAAACAATCAATTAAACCTGGTCTTGATAAATATTTTAGAGGATAACGCATGTTAGGTCTAGGTTAGGTCTGGGATTTTCACTCATCAGACTCATACTTTCGCATTCTTCACATACTTGTTGAACGGATCCTCGGTTTTTTCTGGTTTGGATCACGTAGTAATGTGGGTCCACACTGAAACAATCAATTAAACCTGGTCTTGATAAATATTTTAGAGGATAACGCATGTTAGGTCTGGGATAGGTCTGGGATTTGCCCTCATCAGACTCATACTTTCGTACACTTCACATACTCGTTGAACAGATCCTGGGTTTTTTCTGGTTTGGATCACGTAGTAATGTGGTACCACACTGAAACAGTCAATTAAACCTGGTTTCGATCAATATTTTAGAGGATAATGCAAGTTAAGTCTGGGATTGGTCTGGGATTTGACCTCATCAGACTCATACTTTCGCACATTTCACATACTCGTTGAACAGATCCTGGGTTATTTTCTGGTTTGGATCACATAATAATGTGGTACCACACTGAAACAGTCGATTAAACCAGGTTTCGATCAATATTTTTGAGGACAACGCATCTTAGGTCTAGGTTAGGCCTGGGATTTTCACTCATCAGGCTCATACTTTCGCATTCGTCACATACTTGTTGAACGGATCCTGGGTTTTTTCTGGTTTGGATCACGTAGTAATGTGGGACCACACTGAAACAGTCAATTAAACCTGGTTTCGATCAATATTTTAGAGAATAATTCATGTTAGGTCTGGGATTTGCTCTCATCAGGCTCATTCTCTCGCATATTTCTCATACTTGATGGCTAGATCCTGGGCTTTTTCTGGATTGCATCACGTAGTAATGAAGTACAACACTGAAACAGTCAATTAAACCTGGTTTCCATCAATATCTTAGAGGACAACGCAAGTTAGGTCTGGGATAGGTCTGGGATTTGTCCTCATCAGGCTCATACTTTCGCGTTTTTCACATACTTGTTGAACAGATCCTGGGTTTTTTCTGGTTTGTATCACGTAGTAGTGTGGTACCACACTGAAACAGTCCATTAAACCTGGTTTGGATCAATATTTTAGAGGATAACGCATGTTAGGTCTAGGTTAGCCCTGGGATTTTCACTCATCAGACTCATACTTTCGCATTCTTCACATACTTGTTGAACTGATCCTGGGTTTTTTCTGGTTTGGATCACGTAGTAATGTGGTACCACACTGAAACGGTCAATTAAACCTGGTTTCGATCAAAATTTTAGAGGATAACGCAAGTTAGGTCTGGGATAGGTCTGGGATTTGACCTCATCAGACTCATACTTTCGCACACTTAACATACTCGTTGAACAGATCCTGGGTTATTTTCTGGTTTGGATCACATAGTAATGTGGCAGCACACTGAAACAGTCGATTAAACCAGGTTGCGATCAATATTTTAGAGTATAACTCATGTTAGGTCTAGGTTAGGCCTGGGATTTTCATTTATCAGACTCATACTTTCGCATTCTTCACATACTTGTTGAACGGATTCTGGGTTTTTTCTGGTTTGGATCACGTAGTAATGTGGGACCTCACTGAAACAGTCAATTAAACCTGGTTTCGATCAATACTTTAGAGAATAATTCATGTTAGGTCTAGGTTAGGTCTGGGATTTGCTCTCATCAGGCTCATTCTTTCGCATATTTCTCATACATGTTGAACAGATCCTGGGTTTTTTCTGGTTTGGATCACGTAGTAATGTGGGACCACACTGAAACAATCAATTAAACCTGGTCTTGATAAATATTTTAGAGGATAACGCATGATAGGTCTGGGTTAGGTCTAGGATTTGCCCTCATCAGGCTCATACTTTCGCATATTTCTCATACTTCATGGTTAGATCCTGGGCTGTTTCTGGATTGTATCACGTAGTAATGTGGAACGACACTGAAACAGTCAATTAAACCTGGTTTCCATCAATATCTTAGAGGACATTGCAAGTTAGGTCTGGGACTTGCTCTCATCAGGCTCATTCTTTCGCATATTTCTCATACTTGATGGCTAGATCCTGGGCTTTTTCTGGATTGCATCACGTAGTAATGTAGTACAACACTGAAACAGTCAATTAAACCTGGTTTCCATCAATATCTTAGAGGACAACGCATCTTAGGTCTGGGTTAGGTCTAAGATTTGCCCTCATCAGGCTCACAGTTTCGCGTTTTTCACATACTTGTTGAACAGATCCTGGGTTTTTTCTGGTTTGGATCACGAAGTAGTGTGGTACCACACTGAAACAGTCCATTAAACCTGGTTTCGCTCAATATTTTAGAGGATAACGCATGTTAGGTCTAGGTTAGGTCTGGGATTTGCTCTCATCAGGCTCATTCTTACGCATATTTCTCATACTTGATGGCTAGATCCTGGGCTTTTTCTGGATTGCATCACGTACTAATGTAGTACCACACTGAAACAGTCAATGAAACCAGGTTTCCATCAATATTTTAGAGGACAACGCAAGTTAGGTCTAGGTAAGGCCTGAGATTTTCACTGATCGGACTCGTAATTTCGCATCCTTCACATACTTGTTGAACGGATCCTGGGTTTTTTCTGGTTTGGATCACGTAGTAATGTGGTACCACACTGAAACGGTCAATTAAACCTGGTTTCGATCAATATTTTAGAGGATAACGCATGTTAGGTCTAGGTTAGGTCTGGGATTTTCGCTCATCAGACTCATACTTTCGCATTCTTGACATACTTGTTGAACGGATCCTGGGTTTTTTCTGGTTGGGATCACGTAGTAATGTGGGTCCACACTGAAACAATCAATTAAACCTGGTCTTGATAAATATTTTCGAGGATAACGCATGTTAGGTCTGGGATAGGTCTGGGATTTGCCCTCATCAGACTCATACTTTCGCACACTTCACATACTCGTTGAACAGATCCTGGGTTTTTTCTGGTTTGGATCACGTAGTAATGTGGTACCACACTGAAACAGTCGATTAAACCTGGTTTCGATCAATATTTTAGAGGATAACGCAAGTTAAGTCTGGGATTGGTCTGGGATTTGACCTCATCAGACTCATACTTTCGCGTTTTTCACATACTTGTTGAACAGATCCTGGGTTTTTTCTGGTTTGGATCACATAGTAATGTGGTACCACACTGAAACAGTCGATTAAACCTGGTTTCGATTAATATTTTAGAGGATAACGCAAGTTAAGTCTGGGATTGGTCTGGGATTTGACCTCATCAGACTCATACTTTCGCATTCTTCACATACTTGTTGAACGGATCTTGGGTTTTTTCTGGTGTGGATCACGTAGTAATGTGGTACCACACTGAAACAATCAATTAAACCTGGTCTTGATAAATATTTTAGAGGATAACGCAAGTTAAGTCTGGGATAGGTCTAGGATTTGCCCTCATCAGGCTTTTACTTTCGCATATTTCTCATACTTGATGGCTAGATCCTGGGCTTTTTCTGGATTGCATCACGTAGTAATGTAGTACCACACTGAAACAGTCAATGAAACCTGGTTTCCATCAATATTTTAGAGGACAACGCATCTTAGGTCTGGGTTAGGTCTATGATTTGCCCACATCAGGCTCACAGTTTCGCGTTTTTCACATACTTGCTGAACAGATCATGGGTTTTTTCTTGTTTGGGTCACGTAGTAGTGTGATACCACACTGAAACAGTCGATTAAACCTGGCTTCGATCAATATTTTAGTGGATAACGCATGTTAGGTCTAGGTTAGCCCTGGGATTTTCACTCATCAGACTCATACTTTCGCATTCTTCACATACTTGTTGAACTGATCCTGGGTTTTTTCTGGTTTGGATCACGTAGTAATGTGGGACCACACTGAAACAGTCAATTAAACCTGGTTTCGATCAATATTTTAGAGAATAATTCATGTTAGGTCTAGGTTAGGTCTGGGATTTGCTCTCATCAGGCTCATACTTTCGCATTCTTCACATACTTGTTGAACGGATCCTGGGTTTTTTCTGGTTGGGATCACGTAGTAATGTGGGTCCACACTGAAACAATCAATTAAACCTGGTCTTGATAAATATTTTCGAGGATAACGCATGTTAGGTCTAGGTTAGGTCTGGGATTTGCTCTCATCAGGCTCATACTTTCGCACACTTAACATACTCGTTGAACAGATCCTGGGTTATTTTCTGGTTTGGATCACATAGTAATGTGGTAGCACACTGAAACAGTCGATTAAACCAGGTTGCGATCAATATTTTAGAGTATAACTCATGTTAGGTCTAGGTTAGGCCTGGGATTTTCATTTATCAGACTCATACTTTCGCATTCTTCACATACTTGTTGAACGGATTCTGGGTTTTTTCTGGTTTGGATCACGTAGTAATGTGGGACCTCACTGAAACAGTCAATTAAACCTGGTTTCGATCAATACTTTAGAGAATAATTCATGTTAGGTCTAGGTTAGGTCTGGGATTTGCTCTCATCAGGCTCATTCTTTCGCATATTTCTCATACATGTTGAACAGATCCTGGGTTTTTTCTGGTTTGGATCACGTAGTAATGTGGGACCACACTGAAACAATCAATTAAACCTGGTCTTGATAAATATTTTAGAGGATAACGCATGATAGGTCTGGGTTAGGTCTAGGATTTGCCCTCATCAGGCTCATACTTTCGCATATTTCTCATACTTCATGGTTAGATCCTGGGCTGTTTCTGGATTGTATCACGTAGTAATGTGGAACGACACTGAAACAGTCAATTAAACCTGGTTTCCATCAATATCTTAGAGGACATTGCAAGTTAGGTCTGGGACTTGCTCTCATCAGGCTCATTCTTTCGCATATTTCTCATACTTGATGGCTAGATCCTGGGCTTTTTCTGGATTGCATCACGTAGTAATGTAGTACAACACTGAAACAGTCAATTAAACCTGGTTTCCATCAATATCTTAGAGGACAACGCAAGTTAGGTCTGGGATATGTCTGGGATTTTCACTCATCAGACTCATACTTTCGCGTTTTTCACATACTTGTTGAACAGATCCTGGGTTTTTTCTGGTTTGGATCACGTAGTAATGTGGTACCACGCTGAAACAATTAATTAAACCTGGTCTGGATAAATATTTTAGAGGATAACGCATCTTAGGTCTGGGTTAGGTCTAAGATTTGCCCTCATCAGGCTCACAGTTTCGCGTTTTTCACATACTTGTTGAACAGATCCTGGGTTTTTTCTGGTTTGGATCACGAAGTAGTGTGGTACCACACTGAAACAGTCCATTAAACCTGGTTTCGCTCAATATTTTAGAGGATAACGCATGTTAGGTCTAGGTTAGGTCTGGGATTTGCTCTCATCAGGCTCATTCTTACGCATATTTCTCATACTTGATGGCTAGATCCTGGGCTTTTTCTGGATTGCATCACGTACTAATGTAGTACCACAATGAAACAGTCAATGAAACCAGGTTTCCATCAATATTTTAGAGGACAACGCAAGTTAGGTCTAGGTAAGGCCTGAGATTTTCACTGATCGGACTCGTACTTTCGCATCCTTCACATACTTGTTGAACGGATCCTGGGTTTTTTCTGGTTTGGATCACGTAGTAATGTGGTACCACACTGAAACGGTCAATTAAACCTGGTTTCGATCAATATTTTAGAGGATAACGCATGTTAGGTCTAGGTTAGGTCTGGGATTTTCGCTCATCAGACTCATACTTTCGCATTCTTGACATACTTGTTGAACGGATCCTGGGTTTTTTCTGGTTGGGATCACGTAGTAATGTGGGTCCACAATGAAACAATCAATTAAACCTGGTCTTGATAAATATTTTCGAGGATAACGCATGTTAGGTCTGGGATAGGTCTGGGATTTGCCCTCATCAGACTCATACTTTCGCACACTTCACATACTTGTTGAACAGATCCTGGGTTTTTTCTGGTTTGGATCACATAGTAATGTGGTACCACACTGAAACAGTCGATTAAACCTGGTTTCGATTAATATTTTAGAGGATAACGCAAGTTAAGTCTGGGATTGGTCTGGGATTTGACCTCATCAGACTCATACTTTCGCATTCTTCACATACTTGTTGAACGGATCTTGGGTTTTTTCTGGTTTGGATCACGTAGTAATGTGGTACCACACTGAAACAGTCGATTAAACCTGGTTTCGATCAATATTTTAGAGGATAACGCAAGTTAAGTCTGGGATTGGTCTGGGATTTGACCTCATCAGACTCATACTTTCGCGTTTTTCACATACTTGTTGAACAGATCCTGGGTTTTTTCTGGTTTGGATCACATAGTAATGTGGTACCACACTGAAACAGTCGATTAAACCTGGTTTCGATTAATATTTTAGAGGATAACGCAAGTTAAGTCTGGGATTGGTCTGGGATTTGACCTCATCAGACTCATACTTTCGCATTCTTCACATACTTGTTGAACGGATCTTGGGTTTTTTCTGGTGTGGATCACGTAGTAATGTGGTACCACACTGAAACAATCAATTAAACCTGGTCTTGATAAATATTTTAGAGGATAACGCAAGTTAAGTCTGGGATAGGTCTAGGATTTGCCCTCATCAGGCTTTTACTTTCGCATATTTCTCATACTTGATGGCTAGATCCTGGGCTTTTTCTGGATTGCATCACGTAGTAATGTAGTACCACACTGAAACAGTCAATGAAACCTGGTTTCCATCAATATTTTAGAGGACAACGCATCTTAGGTCTGGGTTAGGTCTATGATTTGCCCACATCAGGCTCACAGTTTCGCGTTTTTCACATACTTGCTGAACAGATCATGGGTTTTTTCTTGTTTGGGTCACGTAGTAGTGTGATACCACACTGAAACAGTCGATTAAACCTGGCTTCGATCAATATTTTAGTGGATAACGCATGTTAGGTCTAGGTTAGCCCTGGGATTTTCACTCATCAGACTCATACTTTCGCATTCTTCACATACTTGTTGAACTGATCCTGGGTTTTTTCTGGTTTGGATCACGTAGTAATGTGGGACCACACTGAAACAGTCAATTAAACCTGGTTTCGATCAATATTTTAGAGAATAATTCATGTTAGGTCTAGGTTAGGTCTGGGATTTGCTCTCATCAGGCTCATACTTTCGCATTCTTCACATACTTGTTGAACGGATCCTGGGTTTTTTCTGGTTGGGATCACGTAGTAATGTGGGTCCACACTGAAACAATCAATTAAACCTGGTCTTGATAAATATTTTCGAGGATAACGCATGTTAGGTCTAGGTTAGGTCTGGGATTTGCTCTCATCAGGCTCATTCTTTCGCATATTTCTCATACTTGATGGCTAGATCCTGGGCTTTTTCTGGATTGCATCACGTAGTAATGAAGTACAACACTGAAACAGTCCATTAAACCTGGTTTCCATCAATATCTTAGAGGACAACGCAAGTTAGGTCTGGGATAGGTCTGGGATTTGTCCTCATCAGGCTCATACTTTCGCGTTTTTCACATACTTGTTGAACAGATCCTGGGTTTTTTCTGGTTTGTATCACGTAGTAGTGTGGTACCACACTGAAACAGTCCATTAAACCTGGTTTGGATCAATATTTTGGAGGATAACGCATGTTAGGTCTAGGTTAGCCCTGGGATTTTCACTCATCAGACTCATACTTTCGCATTCTTCACATACTTGTTGAACTGATCCTGGGTTTTTTCTGGTTTGGATCACGTAGTAATGTGGTACCACACTGAAGCAGTCGATTAAACCTGGTTTCGATCAATATTTTAGAGGATAACGCAAGTTAGGTCTGGGATGCCCGACGCCAGTACACCCGCGCGCGCCGTCGTCAACGTACAGGCGACGGCGTGGCGCGAGCGAGGGCAGCTGATGACCTGTATGGAGCATACCGCGTGGCGCGGGTTGCTCTGCAGGTCGCCATCAAACGGGCCAAGACCCAGGCATGGAAGGAGCTCCTCCAGACCCTTGATGACGATCCATGGGGGCGCCCATATAAGGTGGTGCTGAATAAGCTCCGCCCGTGGGCGCCCCCCGTCACCGAGGGTCTTGACCCCCGGCTGCTGGAGGACGTGGTCAATACACTCTTCCCAATTGGGGAGAGGGGACCGCGTCCTCCGGCGGCGGCGGCTGTCCCAGTGGAGTGGACGGCCGAGCTGGGGGTCACGCAGGAGGAGCTGGCAGCGGCCATCAGACGGCTCGGGGTTCGTAACACGGCCCCTGGTCCGGATGGTGTGCCCGGCCGGGTTTGGGTCTTGACCCAGGGCGTCCTTGGGGCCGACCTCAGGCGGTTGTTCGACCGCTGCCTGAGGGACGGGCGATTCCCCCCCAGTTGGAAGGTGGCGAGGATGGTCCTCCTCCGGAAGGAGGGTCGGCCCGCGGAGTCTCCCTCCGCATACCGGCCCATTTGTCTCCTCGACGAGGTGGGCAAGCTCTTCGAGGGTGTGATTGCTGCCCGCCTCGTCGAGCACCTGTCGCGGGGTGATCCCGGTCTGGCCGACTGCCAGTTCGGTTTCCGGGGGGGCCGATCGACTATCGACGCGATAGGTCGTCTGAGGGCCCTCTCGGAGGCGGCCGTCTCCCGGGGAGGGGTGGCATTGGCAATATCCTTGGATATTGCCAATGCCTTTAACACCCTCCCCTGGGAAGAGATAAGGAGGGGACTCGAATATCATCGAGTCCCCCCTTGTCTCAGGGCGGTCGTCGGGGATTATCTCCGCGGCAGGTGGATCGAGTATCCGGGCCGGGATGGTGATATGCGGAGGAAGGTGTACTGCGGTGTTCCGCAGGGGTCGGTCCTCGGGCCACTCCTGTGGAACATCGCGTACGACTCGGTGTTGCGGGCCGGCCTCCCCGACGGCGTCAGCACGGTGTGTTATGCGGATGACACACTGGTGCTGGCCGTCGGGGCGCACTGGGGGAGGGCCATGCGTCGCGCGGAGGAGGGGTTGCAACGCGTCGTCGACCGGATCAGGGGGATGGGGATGACGGTGGCGGTCCATAAGACCGAGGTGATTGCGTTTCATTCACCTCGGCAGGATCCGCCACCCCCTCTGATCCGGGTGGGTGGGGCTGACATCGAGGTGAAGCCCCAGATCAGGTATCTGGGGCTGATCCTCGATAGCCACTGGCGTTTCGAGGAGCATTTCCGCTGCCTGGTCCCCCGGTTGGAAAGGATGGTTGCGGCTCTGGGCCGGATCCTGCCCAACCTGGGGGGCCCGGCGGGCCGAGTTCGTCGCCTCTATGTGGCAATGGTCCAGTCGGTGGCCCTATACGGGGCCCCCGTCTGGGCGGACGACCTGGCTGCCTCCCGGCGCAGCATGACTATGCTGCGTCGGGTGCAGAGGCGCATGGCGCTCAGGGTCGTCCGCGGGTATCGGACCATGTCACATGAGGCGGCGACGGTTCTAGCGGGGATGCCGCCCATGGACCTGCTCGCGCGGTCGCACGCGGTGATGTACCGGCACCGCGTCGACCGTCGCGCGGGGGTGGGGGCGGTCCCGGGCGGGCAGGAACCTGCTTGGGGCGATTTGAAGCGCCAGGCCCGGCAGTCCGTGTTGCTCGCGTGGCAGGAGCGGCTGGCTCTGCCAACCGCGGGGCACCGGACTGTCGGGGCGGTTCGGCCACTCCTGAAGGAGTGGCTGGACAGAGGCCATGGCAGCCTCACCTACCGGATGGCACAGGTATTTTCCAGGCATGGCAGCTTCGGAAGATACCTGTGCCGGATAGGGAAGGAGCCGACGGCGCGTTGCTGCCACTGCGACGCTGAGCAGGACACGGCGGATCATACCCTGGAGGTATGCCCCGCGTGGGAGGGGGAGCGCCGTGTCCTGGTCGGCGTCGTCGGGCGGGATGTCTCGCTGCCGGGCGTGGTGCGCGCCATGCTCGGCAGCGAGGAGCAGTGGAGGGCCGTGGCCTCCTTCTGCGAGAACGTAATGTTGCAGAAGGAGGCCGCGGGGAGGGAGCGCGAGCTTCAGCGGCGCGCTGAAGCTCGCGCTCGTGCGGTGGCCCGAGGTCGTCGCCCGGTCGCGAGAAGTCGCGGGCGGCCGCCTCGGCGTGGCGGATGACCTAGGCTGGGAGGGGGGTCCTGAGGGGACCCTCCTCCCGCCAGGCGGCGCCGGGTCGGACCGGTTGGGGGTAGGAGTGCCTCCCCCTACCGGTCCGACGCAAGGGGAGGCACCCTCGGCGGTCTGGTGCGGCCATGAACGCCCGGCCGCCGAGGGGTGGAAACGGGGTCGCGGGCGGTTGCGAGTTGGGGCTCGCAGCCGCCACTAAACGCGGCCCCGGGACGGATAGCGGCGGGATGGAGTGGCCCCGTCCCGCCGCTATGAGGCAGTGTGTCTACTGGGGGGACCGATTGTCCCCCCGGGGGATGGGCGCGAAAGCGCGGGCACGGGGAGGATACCGGAAGAATGCTTCGAGCGATTCCCGGTATCCTCCCAAAGCGTGCCGAAGGGTCACCGTGGGGTTTTTAGTGGGTAGGTCCCGCGCCTGTCGTTGTACGGGCGCAGGGAATCCCACACACCCCTCCCACCTCTCCCCAAGGAGGTGGGAGGGAGTCTTTCGAAGATTTTCCCCACGACAAAAAAAAAAAAAAAAAAAAAAAAAAAAAAAGTTAGGTCTGGGATAGGTCTGGGATTTGACCTCATCAGACTCATACTTTCGCACACTGAACATACTCGTTGAACAGATCCTGGGTTATTTTCTGGTTTGGATCACATAGTAATGTGGTAGCACACTGAAACAGTCGATTAAACCAGGTTGCGATCAATATTTTAGAGTATAACTCATGTTAGGTCTAGGTTAGGCCTGGGATTTTCATTTATCAGACTCATACTTTCGCATTCTTCACATACTTGTTGAACGGATTCTGGGTTTTTTCTGGATTGGATCACGTAGTAATGTGGGACCACACTGAAACAGTCAATTAAACCTGGTTTCGATCTATATTTTAGAGAATAATTCATGTTAGGTCTAGGTTAGGTCTGGGATTTGCTCTCATCAGGCTCATTCTTTCGCATATTTCTCATACATGTTGAACAGATCCTGGGTTTTTTCTGGTTTGGATCACGTAGTAATGTGGGACCACACTGAAACAATCAATTAAACCTGGTCTTGATAAATATGTTAGAGGATAACGCATGTTAGGTCTTGGTTAGGTCTAGGATTTGCCCTCATCAGGCTCATACTTTCGCATATTTCTCATACTTCATGGTTAGATCCTGGGCTGTTTCTGGATTGTATCACGTAGTAATGTGGAACCACACTAAAACATTCAATTAAACCTGGTCTTGATAAATATTTTAGAGGATAACGCATGTTAGGTCTGGGTTAGGTCTAGGATTTGCCCTCATCAGGCTCATACTTTCGCATATTTCTCATACTTCATGGCTAGATCCTTTGCTTTTTCTGGATTGTATCACGTTGTAATGAAGTACAACACTGAAACAGTCAATAAACCTGGTTTCCATCAATATCTTAGAGGACAACGCAAGTTAGATCTGGGACTTGCTCTCATCAGGCTCATTCTTTCGCATATTTCTCATACTTGATGGCTAGATCCTGGGCTTTTTCTGGATTGCACCACGTAGTAATGTAGTACAACACTGAAACAGTCAATTAAACCTGGTTTCCATCAATATCTTAGAGGACAACGCAAGTTAGGTCTGGGATAAGTCTGGGATTTGCCCTCATCAGGCTCATACTTTCGCGTTTTTCACATACTTGTTGAACAGATCCTGGGTTTTTTCTGGTTTGGATCACGAAGTAGTGTGGTACCACACTGAAACAGTCCATTAAACCTGGTTTCGCTCAATATTTTAGAGGATAACGCATGTTAGGTCTAGGTTAGGTCTGGGATTTGCTCTCATCAGGCTCATTCTTACGCATATTTCTCATACTTGATGGCTAGTTCCTGGGCTTTTTCTGGATTGCATCACGTAGTAATGTAGTACCACACTGAAACAGTCAATGAAACCAGGTTTCCATCAATATTTTAGAGGACAACGCAAGTTAGGTCTAGGTAAGGCCTGAGATTTTCACTGATCAGACTCATACTTTCGCATCCTTCACATACTTGTTGAACGGATCCTGGGTTTTTTCTGGTTTGGATCACGTAGTAATGTGGTACCACACTGAAACGGTCAATTAAACCTGGTTTCGATCAATATTTTAGAGGATAACGCATGTTAGGTCTAGGTTAGGTCTGGGATTTTCGCTCATCAGACTCATACTTTCGCATTCTTGACATACTTGTTGAACGGATCCTGGGTTTTTTCTGGTTGGGCTCACGTAGTAATGTGGGTCCACACTGAAACAATCAATTAAACCTGGTCTTGATAAATATTTTCGAGGATAACGCATGTTAGGTCTGGGATAGGTCTGGGATTTGCCCTCATCAGACTCATACTTTCGCACACTTCACATACTCGTTGAACAGATCCTGGGTTTTTTCTGGTTTGGATCACGTAGTAATGTGGTACCACACTGAAACAGTCGATTAAACCTGGTTTCCATCAATATCTTAGAGGACAACGCAAGTTAGGTCTGGGATATGTCTGGGATTTGCCCTCATCAGGCTCATACTTTCGCGTTTTTCACATACTTGTTGAACAGATCCTGGGTTTTTTCAGGTTTGGATCACGTTGTAGTGTGGTACCACACTGAAACAATCAATTAAACCTGGTCTTGATAAACATTTTAGAGGATAACGCATGTTAGGTCTGGGTTAGGTCTAGGATTTGCCCTCATCAGGCTCATACTTTCACATATTTCTCATACTTCATGGCTAGATCCTGGGCTGTTTCTGGATTGTATCACGTAGTAATGTGGTACCACGCTGAAACAGTCTATTAAACCTGGTTTCGATCAATATTTTAGAGGATAACGCAAGTTACGTCTGGGATAGGTCTAGGATTTGCCCTCATCAGGCTCTTACTTTCGCATATTTCTCATACTTCATGGCTAGTTCCTGGGCTATTTCTGGATTGGATCACGTAGTAAAGTGGTACCGCACTGAAACATTCAATGAAACCTGGTCTGGATAAATATTTTAGAGGACAACGCATCTTAGGTCTGGGTTAGGTCTAAGATTTGCCCTCATCAGGCTCACAGTTTCGCGTTTTTCACATACTTGTTGAACAGATCCTGGGTTTTTTCTGGTTTCGATCACGAAGTAGTGTGGTACCACACTGAAACAGTCCATTAAACCTGGTTTCGCTCAATATTTTAGAGGATAACGCGTGTTAGGTCTAGGTTAGTTCTGGGATTTGCTCTCATCAGGCTCATTCCTTCGCATATTTCTCATACTTGATGGCTAGATCCTGGGCTTTTTCTGGATTGCATCACGTAGTAATGTAGTACCACACTGAAACAGTCAATGAAACCTGGTTTCCATCAATATTTTAGAGGACAACGCATCTTAGGTCAGGGTTAGGTCTATGATTTGCCCACATCAGGCTCACAGTTTCGCGTTTTTCACATACTTGCTGAACAGATCATGGGTTTTTTCTGGTTTGGGTCACGTAGTAGTGTGATACCACACTGAAACTGTCGATTAAACCTGGCTTCGATCAATATTTTAGTGGATAACGCATGTTAGGTCTAGGTTAGGTCTGGGATTTTCACACATCAGACTCATACTTTCGCATTCTTCACATACTTGTTGAACTGATCCTGGGTTTTTTTCTGGTTTGGATCACGTAGTAATGTGGGTCCACACTGAAACAATCAATTAAACCTGGTCTTGATAAATATTTTAGAGGATAACGCATGTTAGGTCTAGGTTAGGTCTGGGATTTGCTCTCATCAGGCTCATTCTTTCGCATATTTCTCATACATGTTGAACAGATGCTGGGTTTTTTCTGGTTTGGATCTCGTAGTAATGTGGGACCACACTGAAACAATCAATTAAACCTGGTCTTGATAAATATTTTAGAGGATAACGCATGTTAGGTCTAGGTTAGGTCTGGGATTTTCACACATCAGACTCATACTTTCGCATTCTTCACATACTTGTTGAACGGATCCTGGGTTTTTTCTGGCTTGGATCACGTAGTAATGTGGTACCACACTGAAACTGTCGATTAAACCTGGTTTCGATTAATATTTTAGAGGATAACGCATGTTAGGTCTGGGATAGGTCTGGGATTTGCCCTCATCAGACTCATACTTTCGCACACTTCACATACTCGTTGAACAGATCCTGGGTTTTTTCTGGTTTGGATCACGTAGTAATGTGGTACCACACTGAAACAGTCAATTAAACCTGGTTTCGATCAATATTTTAGAGGATAATGCAAGTTAAGTCTGGGATTGGTCTGGGATTTGACCTCATCAGACTCATACTTTCGCACATTTCACATACTCGTTGAACAGATCCTGGGTTATTTTCTGGTTTGGATCACATAGTAATGTGGTACCACACTGAAACAGTCGATTAAACCAGGTTTCGATCAATATTTTTGAGGATAACGCATGTTAGGTCTAGGTTAGGCCTGGGATTTTCACTCATCAGGCTCATACTTTCGCATTCGTCACATACTTGTTGAACGGATCCTGGGTTTTTTCTGGTTTGGATCACGTAGTAATGTGGGACCACACTGAAACAGTCAATTAAACCTGGTTTCGATCAATATTTTAGAGAATAATTCATGTTAGGTCTAGGTTAGGTCTGGGATTTGCTCTCATCAGGCTCATACTTTCGCATTCTTCACATACTTGTTGACCGGATTCTGGGTTTTTTCTGGTTTGGACCACGTAGTAATGTGGGACCACACTGAAACAATCAATTAAACCTGGTCTTGATAAATATTTTAGAGGATAACGCATGTTAGGTCTGGGTTAGGTCTAGGATTTGCCCTCATCAGGCTCATACTTTCGCATATTTCTCATACTTCATGGTTAGATCCTGGGCTGTTTCTGGATTGTATCACGTAGTAATGTGGAACGACACTAAAACATTCAATTAAACCTGGTCTTGATAAATATTTTAGAGGATAACGCATGTTAGGTCTGGGTTAGGTCTAGGATTTGCCCTCATCAGGCTCATACTTTCGCATATTTCTGATACTTCATGGCTAGATCCTGGGCTTTTTCTGGATTGCATCACGTAGTAATGTAGTACAACACTGAAACAGTCAATTAAACCTGGTTTCCATCAATATCTTACAGGACAACGCAAGTTAGGTCTGGGATATGTCTGGGATTTGCCCTCATCAGGCTCATACCTTCGCGTTTTTCACATACTTGTTGAACAGATCCTGGGTTTTTTTCTGGTTTGGATCACGTAGTAATGTGGTACCACGCTGAAACAATTAATTAAACCTGGTCTGGATAAATATTTTAGAGGATAACGCATCTTAGGTCTGGGTTAGGTCTAAGATTTGCCCTCATCAGGCTCACAGTTTCGCGTTTTTCACATACTGGTTGAACAGATCCTGGGTTTTTTCTGGTTTGGATCACGAAGTAGTGTGGTACCACACTGAAACAGTCCATTAAACCTGGTTTCGCTCAATATTTTAGAGGATAACGCATGTTAGGTGTAGGTTAGGTCTGGGATTTGCTCTCATCAGGCTCATTCTTTCGCATATTTCTCATACTTGATGGCTAGATCCTGGGCTTTTTCTGGATTGCATCACGTAGTAATGTAGTACCACACTGAAACAGTCAATGAAACCAGGTTTCCATCAATATTTTAGAGGACAACGCAAGTTAGGTCTCGGTAAGGCCTGAGATTTTCACTGATCAGACTCATACTTTCGCATCCTTCACAAACTTGTTGAACGGATCCTGGGTTTTTTCTGGTTTTGACCACGTAGTAATGAGGTTCCACAATGAAACATTCAATTAAACCTGGTCTTGATAAAAATTTTACAGAATAACGCATGTTACGTCTGGGTTAGGTCTAGGATTTGCCCTCATCAGGCTCATACTTTCGCATATTTCTCATACTTCATGGCTAGATCCTGGGCTATTTCTGGATTGGATCACGTAGTAATGTGGAACCACACTGAAACTGTCAATTAAACCTGGTTTTGATCAAGATTTTAGAGAATAATTCATGTTAGGTCTAGGTTAGGTCAGGGATTTGCTCTCATCAGGCTCATTCTTTCGCATATTTCTCATACTTGATGGCTAGATCCTGGGCTTTTTCTGGATTGCATCACGTAGTAATGTAGTACCACACTGAAACAGTCAATGAAACCTGGTTTCCATCAATATTTTAGAGGACAACACAAGTTAGGTCTACGTAAGGCCTGAGATTTTCACTGATCAGACTCATACTTTCGCATTCTTCACATACTTGTTGAACGCATCCTGGGTTTTTTCTGGTTTTGATCACGTAGTAATGTAGTACCACACTGAAACATTCAATTAAACCTGGTCTTGATAAATATTTTAGAGAATAACGCATGTTAGGTCTGGGTTAGGTCTAGGATTTGCCCTCATCAGGCTCATACTTTCGCATATTTCTCATACTTTATGGCTAGATCCTGGGCTATTTTTGGATTGGGTCACGTAGTAATGTGGTACTACACTGAAACAGTCAATTAAACCTGGTTTTGATCAACATTTTAGAGAATAATTCATGTTAGGTCTAGGTTAGGTCAGGGATTTGATCCCATCAGGCTCATTCTTTCGCATACTTCTCATACTTGATGGCTAGATCCTGGGCTTGTTCTGGATTGCATCACGTAGTAATGAAGTACAACACTGAAACAGTCAATTTAACCTGGTTTCGATCAATATTTTAGAGAATAATTCATGTTAGGTCTAGGTTAGGTCTGGGATTTGCACTCATCAGGGTCATTCTTTCGCATATTTCTCATACTTGATGGCTAGATCCTGGGCTTTTTCTGGATTGCATCACGTAGTAATGAAGTACAACACTGAAACAGTCAATTAAACCTGGTCTGGATAAACATTTTAGAGGATAACGCATGTTAGGTCTGGGTTAGGTCTAGGATTTGCCCTCATCAGGCTCATACTTTCGCATATTTCTCATACTTCATGGCTGGATCCTGGGCTTTTTCTGGATTGCATCACGTAGTATAGTGGTACGACACTGAAACAGTCGATTAAACCAGGTTTCGATCAATATTTTTGAGGATAACGCATGTTAGGTCTACGCTAGGCCTGGGATTTTCACTCATCAGACTCATACTTTCGCATTCTTCACATACTTGTTGAACGGATCTTGGGTTTTTTCTGGATTGCATCACGTAGTATTGTGGTACGACACTGAAACAGTCGATTAAACCAGGTTTCGATCAATATTTTTGAGGATAACGCATGTTAGGTCTACGCTAGGCCTGGGATTTTCACTCATCAGACTCATACTTTCGCATTCTTCCCATACTTCTTGAACGGATCTTGGGTTTTTTCTGGTTTGGATCACATAGTAATGTGGTACCACACTGAAACAGTCCATTAAACCAGGTTTGGACCAATATTTTAGGGGATAACGCATGTTAGGTCTAGGTTAGGTCTGGGATTTTCACTCATCAGACTCATACTTTCGCATTCTTCACATACTTGTTGAACGGATCCTGGGTTTTTTCTGGTTTGGATCACGTAGTAATGTGGTACCACACTGAAACAGTCGATTAAACCTGGTTTCGATCGAAATTTTAGAGGATAACGCAAGTTAGGTCTGGGATAGGTCTGGGATTTGACGTCATCAGACTCATACTTTCGCACACTTCACATACTCCTTGAACAGATCCTGGGTTATTTTCTGGTTTGGATCACATAGTAATGTGGTACCACACTGAAACAGTCGATTAGACCAGGTTTCGATCAATATTTTAGAGGATAACGCGTGTTAGGTCTAGGTTAGGCCTGGGATTTTCACTCATCAGACTCATACTTTCGCATTCTTCACATACTTGTAGAACGGATCCTGGGCTGTTTCTGGATTGTATCACGTAGTAATGTGGTACCACGCTGAAACAGGCAATTAAACCTGGTTTCGATCAATATTTTAGAGGATAAAGCATCTTAGGTCTGGGTTAGGCCTGGGATTTTCACTCATCAGACTCATACTTTCGCATTCTTCACATACTTGTTGAACGGATCCTGGGTTTTTTCTGGTGTGGATCACGTAGTAATGTGGGTCCACACTGAAACAATCAATTAAACCTGGTCTTGATAAATATTTTAGAGGATAACGCAAGTTAGGTCTGGGATAGGTCCGGGATTTGCCCTCATCAGGCTCATACTTTCGCGTTTTTCACATACTCGTTGAACAGATCCTGGGTTTTTTCTGGTTTGGGTCACGTAGTAGTGTGATACTACACTCAAACAGTCGACTAAACCAGGTTTCGATCAATATTTTTGAGGATAACGCATGTTAGGTCTAGGTTAGGCCTGGGATTTGCCCTCATCAGACTCATACTTTCGCACACTTCGCATACTCGTTGAACAGATCCCGGGTTATTTTCTGGTTTGGATCACATAGTAATGTGGTACCACACAGAAACATTCAATTAAACCTGGTTTCGATCAATATTTTAGAGGATAACGCAAGTTAGGTCTGGGATAAGTCTGGGATTAGCCCTCATCAGACTCATACTTTCGCACACTTCACATACTCGTTGAACAGATCCTGGGTTATTTTCTGGTTTGGATCACATAGTAATGTGGTACCACACTGAAGCAGTCGATTAAACCTGGTTTCGATCAATATTTTAGAGAATAATTCATGTTAGGTCTAGGTTAGGTCTGGGATTTGCTCTCATCAGGCTCATTCTTTCGCATATTTCTCATACTTGATTGGCTAGATCCTGGGCTGTTTCTGGATTGTATGACGTAGTAATGTGGTACCACCCTGAAACAGCGAATTAAACCTGGTTTCGATCAATATTTTAGAGGATAACGCAAGTTAGGTCTAGGGTAGTCCTGGGATTTGCCCTCATCAGGGTCATACTTTCGCAGTTTTAACATACATGTTGACCTGATCGACGGTTTTTTCTGCTTTGGATCACGTAGTAAAGTGGCACCACACTGAAACATTCAATTAAACCTGGTCTTGATAAATATTTTAGAGGATAACGCATGTTAGGTTTGGGTCAGGTCTAGGATTTGCACTCATCAGGCTCATACTTTCGCATATTTCTCATACTTCATGGCTAGATCCTGGGCTGTTTCTGGATTGTATCACGTAGTACTGTGGTACCACGCTGAAACAGTCAATTAAACCTGGTTTCGATCAATATTTTAGAGGATAACGCAAGTTAGGTCTGGCATAGGTCTGGGATTCGCCCTCATCAGGCTCATACTTTCGCGTTTTTCACATACTCGTTGAACAGATCCTGGGTTTTTTCTGGTTTGTATCACGTAATAGTGTGGTACCACACTGAAACAGTCCATTAAACCTGGTTTGGATCAATATTTTAGAGGATAACGCATGTTAGGGCTAGGTTAGCCCTGGGATTTGCACTCATCAGACTCATACTTTCGCATTCTTCTCATACTTGTTGAACTGATCCTGGGTTTTTTCTGGTTTGGATCACGTAGTAATGTGGTACCACACTGAAACATTCAATTAAACCTGGTCTTGATAAATATTTTAGATAACGCATGTTAAGTCTGGGATAGATATGGGATTAGCCCTCATCAGACTCATACTTTCGCACACTTCACATACTCGTTGAACAGGTCCTGGGTTATTTTCTGGTTTGGATCACATAGTAATGTGGTACCACACTGAAACAGTCGATTAAACCTGGTTTCGATCAATATTTTAGAGGATAACGCATGTTAGGTCTGGGATAGGTCTGGGATTTGCGCTCATCAGACTCATACTTTCGCACACTTCACATACTCGTTGAACAGATCCTGGGTTATCTTCTGGTTTGGATCACATAGTAATGTGGTACCGCACTGAAACAGTCGATTAAACCAGGGTTCGATCAATATTTTTTAGGATAACGCATGTTAGGTCTAGGTTAGGCCTGGGATTTTCACTCATCAGACTCATACTTTCGCATTCTTCACATACCTGTTGAACGGATCCTGGGTTTTTTCTGGTTTGGATCACGTAGTAATGTGGGTCCACACTGAAACAATCAATTAAACCTGGTCTTGATAAATATTTTAGAGGATAACGCATGTTAGGTCTGGGATAGGTCTGGGATTTGCCCTCATCAGACTCATACTTTCGCACACTTCACATACTCGTTGAACAGATCCTGGGTTTTTACTGGTTTGGATCACATAGTAATGTGGTACCACACTGAAACAGTCGATTAAACCAGGTTTCGATCAATATTTTTGAGGACAACGCATGTTAGGTCTAGGTTAGGCCTGGGATTTTCACTGATCAGACTCATACTTTCGCATTCCTCACATACTTTTTGAACGGATCCTGGGTTTTTGTCTGGTTTGGATCACGTAGTAATGTGGTACCACACTGAAACATTCAATTAAACCTGGTCTTGATAAATATTTTAGATAACGCATGTTAGGTCTGGGTTACGTCTAGGATTTGCCCTCATCAGGCTCATACTTTCGCATATTTCTCATACTTCATGGCTAGATCCTGGGCTGTTTCTGCATTGTATCACGTAGTAATGTGGTACCACGCTGAAACAGTCAATTAAACCTGGTTTCGATCAATATTTTAGAGGATAACGCAAGTTAGGTCTGGGATAGGTCTAGGATTTGCCCTCATCAGGCTCTTACTATCGCATATTTCTCATACTTCATGGCTAGATCCTGGGCTATTTCTGGATTGGATCACGTAGTAAAGTGGTACCACAGTGAAACATTCAATGAAACCTGTTCTGGATAAATATTTTAGAGGATAAAGCATCTTAGGTCTGGGTTAGGCCTGGGATTTTCACTCATCAGACTCATACTTTCGCATTCTTCACATACTTGTTGAACGGATCCTGGGTTTTTTCTGGTGTGGATCACGTAGTAATGTGGGTCCACACTGAAACAATCAATTAAACCTGGTCTTGATAAATATTTTAGAGGATAACACATGTTAGGTCTGGGATATGTCTGGGATTTGCCCTCATCAGACTCATACTTTCGCGTTTTTCACATACTCGTTGAACAGATCCTGGGTTTTTTCTGGTTTGGGTCACGTAGTAGTGTGATACTACACTCAAACAGTCGACTAAACCAGGTTTCGATGAATATTTTTGAGGATAACGCATGTTAGGTCTAGGTTAGGCCTGGGATTTTCACTCATTAGATTCATACTTTCGCATTCTTCACATACTTGTTGAACTGATCCTGGGTTTTTTCTGGTTTGGATCACGTAGTAATGTGGTTCCACACTGAAACAGTCGGTTAAACCTGGTTTCGATCAATATTTTAGAGGATAACGCAATTTAGGTCTGGGATAGGTCTGGAATTAGCCCTCATCAGACTCATAATTTCGCACACTTCACATACTCGTTGAACAGATCCTGGGTTATTTTCTGGTTTGGATCACATAGTAATGTGGTACCAAACTGAGACAGTCGATTAAACCAGGTTTCGATCAATATTTTAGAGGATAACGCATGTTAGGTCTAGGTTAGCCCTGGGATTCTCACTCATCAGACTCATACTTTCGCATTCTTCTTATACTTGTTGAACTGATCCTGGGTTTTTTCTGGTTTGGATCACGTAGTAATGTGGTACCACACTGAAACAGTCGATTAAACCTGGTTTCGATCAATATTTTAGAGGATAACGCAAGTTAGGTCTGGGATAGGTCTGGGATTAGCCCTCATCAGACTCATACTTTCGCACACTTCACATACTCGTTGAACAGATCCTGGGTTATTTTCTGGTTTGGATCACATAGTAATGTGGTACCACACTGGAACAGTCGATTAAACCAGGTTTCGATCAATATTTTTCAGGATAACGCATGTTAGGTCTAGGTTAGGCCTGGGATTTTCACTCATCAGACTCATACTTTCGCATTCTTCACATACTTGTAGAACGGATCCTGGGTTTTTTCTGGTTTGGATCACGTAGTAATGTGGGTCCACACTGAAACAATCAATTAAACCTGCTCTTGATAAATATTTTAGAGGATAACACATGTTAGGTCTGGGATAGGTCTGGGATTTGCCCTCATCAGACTCATACTTTCGCACACTTCACATACTCGTTGAACAGATCCTGGGTTTTTTCTGGTTTGGGTCACGTAGTAGTGTGATACTACACTCAAACAGTCGACTAAACCAGGTTTCGATCAATATTTTTGAGGATAACGCATGTTAGGTCTAGGTTAGGCCTGGGATTTTCACTTATCAGACTCATACTTTCGCATTCTTCACATACTTGTTGAACTGATCCTCGGTTTTTTCTGGTTTGGATCGCGTAGTAATGTGGTTCCACACTGAAACAGTCGGTTAAACCTGGTTTCGATCAATATTTTAGAGGATAACGCAAGTTAGGTCTGGGATAGGTGTGGGATTAGCCCTCATCAGACTCATACTTTCGCACACTTCACATACTCGTTGAACAGATCCTGGGTTATTTTCTGGTTTGGATCACATAGTAATGTGGTACCAAACTGAGACAGTCCATTAAACCAGGTTTCGATCAATATTTTAGAGGATAACGCATGTTAGGTCTAGGTTAGCCCTGGGATTTTCACTCATCAGACTCATACTTTCGCATTCTTCTTATACTTGTTGAACTGATCCTGGGTTTTTTCTGGTTTGGATCACGTAGTAATGTGGTACCACACTGAAACAGTCGATTAAACCTGGTTTCGATCAATATTTTAGAGGATAACGCAAGTTAGGTCTAGGTTAGGCCCGGGATTTTCACTCATCAGACTCATATTTCGCATTCTTCACATACTTGTTGAACGGATCCTGGGTTTTTTCTGGTTTTGATCACGTAGTAATGTGGGACCACACTGAATCAGTCAATTAAACCTGGTCTTGATAAATATTTTAGAGGATAACGCATGTTAGGTTTGGCTTAGGTCTAGGATTTGCCCCCAGCAGGCTCATACTTTCGCATATTTCTCATACTTGATGGCTAGATCCTGGGCTTTTTCTGGATTGGATCACGTAGTAAAGAAGTACAACACTGAAACAGTCAATTAAACCTGGTTTCCATCAATATTTTAGAGGACAGCGCATGTTAGGTCTAGGTTAGGCCTGGGATTTGCCCTGATCAGGGTCATACTTTCGCAGATTTAACATACATGTTGACCTGATCGAGGGTTTTTTCTGCTTTGGATCACGTAGTAAAGTGGTACCACACTGAAACAGTCCATTAAACCTGGTTTGGATCAATATTTTAGAGGATAACGCATGTTATGTCTAGGTTAGGTCTGGGATTTTCGATCATGAGACTCATACTTTCGCATTGTTCACATACTTGTTGAACGGATCCTGGGTTTTTTCTGGTTTGGTTCATGTAGTAATGTGGTACCACTCTGAAACATTCAATTAAACCTGGTCTTGATAAATATTTTAGAGGATAACGCATGTTAGGTTTGGCTTAGGTCTAGGATTTGCCCCCAGCAGGCTCATACTTTCGCATATTTCTCATACTTCATGGCTAGATCCTGGGCTGTTTCTGGTTTGTATCACGTAGTAATGTGGTACCACGCTGAAACAGTCAATTAAACCTGGTTTCGATCAATATTTTAGAGGATAACGCAAGTTAGGTCTGGCATAGGTCTGGGATTCGCCCTCATCAGGCTCATACTTTCGCGTTTCTCACATACTTGTTGAACAGATCCTGGGTTTTTTCTGGTTTGTATTACGTAGTAATGTGGTACCAAACTGAAACAGTCGATTAAACCAGGTTTCGATCAATATTTTTGAGGATAACGCATGTTAGGTCTAGGTTAGGCCTGGGATTTTCACTCATCAGACTCATACTTTCGCATTCCTCACATACTTGTTGAACGGATCCTGGGTTTTTTCTGGTTTATATCACGTAGTAATGTGGTACCACACTGAAACTGTCCATTAAACCTGGTTTGGATCAATATTTTAGAGGATAACGCATGTTAGGTCTAGGTTAGCCCTGGGATTTTCACCCATCAGACTCATACTTTCGCATTCTTCTTATACTTGTTGAACTGATCCTGGGTTTTTTCTGGTTTGGATCACGTAGTAATGTGGTACCACACTGAAGCAGTCGATTAAACCTGGCATCGATCAATATTTTAGAGGATAACGCAAGTTAAGTCTGGGATTGGTCTGGGATTTGACCTCATCAGCCTCATACTTTCGTACACTTCACATACTCGTTGAACAGATCCTGGGTTTTTTTCTGGTTTGGATCACAGAGTAATGCGGCACCACACTGAAACAGTCGATTAAACCACGTTTCGATCAATATTTTTGAGGATAACGCATGTTAGGTCTAGGTTAGGTCCGGGATTTTCACTCATCAGACACATATTTCACATTCTTCACATACTTGTTGAACGGATCCTGGGTTTTTTCTGGTTTGGATCACGTAGTAATGTGGGACCACACTGAATCAGTCAATTAAACCTGGTTTCGACCAATATTTCAGAGAATAATTCATGTTAGGTCTAGGTTAGGTCTGGGATTTTCTCTCATCAGGCTCATTCTTTCGCATATTTCTCATACTTGAGGGCTAGATCCTGGGCTTTTCCTGGATTGGATCACGTAGTAATGAAGTACAACACTGAAACAGTCAATTAAACCTGGTTTCCATCAATATTTTAGATGACAGCGCATGTTAGGTCTAGGTTAGGCCTGGGATTTGCCCTGATCAGGGTCATACTTTCGCAGTTTTAACATACATGTTGACCTGATCGAGGGTTTTTTCTGCTTTGGATCACGTAGTAAAGTGGTACCACACTGAAACAGTCCATTAAACCTGGTTTGGATCAATATTTTAGAGGATAACGCAAGTTAGGTCTGGGATAGGTCTAGGATTTGCCCTCATCAGGCTCTTACTATCGCATATTTCTCATACTTCATGGCTAGATCCTGGGCTATTTCTGGATTGGATCACGTAGTAAAGTGGTACCACACTGAAACATTCAATGAAACCTGTTCTGGATAAATATTTTAGAGGATAAAGCATCTTAGGTCTGGGTTAGGCCTGGGATTTTCACTCATCAGACTCATACTTTCGCATTCTTCACATACTTGTTGAACGGATCCTGGGTTTTTTCTGGTTTGGATCACGTAGTAATGTGGGTCCACACTGAAACAATCAATTAAACCTGGTCTTGATAAATATTTTAGATGATAACACATGTTAGGTATGGGATAGGTCTGGGATTTGCCCTCATCAGACTCATACTTTCGCACACTTCACATACTCGTTGAACAGATTCCGGGTTATTTTCTGGTTTGGATCACATAGTAATGTGGTACCACACTGAAACAGTCGATTAAACCAGGTTTCGATCAATATTTTTCAGGATAACGCATGTTAGGTCTAGGTTAGGCCTGGGATTTTCACTCATCAGACTCATACTTTCGCATTCTTCACATACTTGTAGAACGGATCCTGGGTTTTTACTGGTTTGGATCACGTAGTAATGTGGTACCACACAGAAACATTCAATTAAACCTGGTTTCGATCAATATTTTAGAGGATAACGCAAGTTAGGTCTGGGATAGGTCCGGGATTTGCCCTCATCAGGCTCATACTTTCGCGTTTTTCACATACTTGTTGAACAGCTCCTGGGTTTTTTCTGGTTTGGGTCACGTAGTAATGTGGTACCACGCTGAAACAGTCAATTAAACCTGGTTTCGATCAATATTTTAGAAGATAACGCAAGTTAGGTCTGGCATAGGTCTGGGATTCGCCCTCATCAGGCTCATACTTTCGCGTTTTTCACATACTTGTTGAACAGATCCTGGGTTTTTTCTGGTTTGTATCACGTAGTAGTGTGGTACCACACTGAAACAGTCCATTAAAGCTGGTTTGGATCAATTGCTTAGAGGATAACGCATGTTAGGTCTAGGTTAGCCCTGGGATTTTCACTCATCAGACTCATACTTTCGCATTCTTCTCATACTTGTTGAACTGATCCTGGGTTTTTTCTGGTTTGGATCACGTAGTAATTTGGTACCACACTGAAGCAGTCGATTAAACCTGGTTTCGATCAATATCTTAGAGGATAACGCAAGTTAAGTCTGGGAATGGTCTGGGATTTGACCTCATCAGACACATACTTTCGCACACTTCACATACTCGTTGAACAGATCCTGGGTTATTTTCTTGTTTGGATCTCATAGTAATGTGGTACCACACTGAAACAGTCGATTAAACCTGGTTTCACTCAATATTTTAGAGGATAACGCATGTTAGGTCTAGGTCAGGCCTGGGATTTTCACTCATCAGACTCATACTTTCGCATTCTTCACATACGTGTTGAACGGATGCTGGGTTTTTTCTGGTTTGGATCACGTAGTAATGTGGGTCCACAGTGAAAGAATCAATTACACCTGGTCTTGATAAATATTTTAGAGGATAACGCATGTTAGGTCTGGGATAGGTATGGGATTTGTCCTCATCAGACTCATACTTTCGCACACTTCACATACTCGTTGAACAGATCCTGGGTTATTTTCTGGTTTGGATCACATAGTAATGTGGTACCACACTGAAACAGTCGATTAAACCAGGTTTCGATCTATATTTTTGAGGATAACGCATGTTAGGTCTAGGTTAGGCCTGGGATTTTCACTCATCAGACTCATACTTTCGCATTCTTCACATACTTGTTGAACGGATCCTGGGTTTTTTCTGGTTTGGATCACGTTGTAATGTGGGACCACACTGAAACAATCAATTAAACCTGGTCTTGATACATATTTTAGAGGATAACGCATGTTAGGCTTGGGTTAGGTCTAGGATTTGCCCTCAGCAGGCTCATACTTTCGCATATCTCTCATACTTCATGGGCTAGATCCTGGGCTGTTTCTGGATTGTATCACGTAGTAATGTGGTACAACGCTGAAACAGTCAATTAAACCTGGTTTCGATCAATATTTTAGAGAAAAATTCATGTTAGGTCTAGGTTAGGTCTGGGATTTGCTCTCATCAGGCTCATTCTTTCGCATATTTCTCATACATGTTGAACAGATCCTGGGTTTTTTCTGGTTTGGATCACGTAGTAATGTGGGACCACACTGAAACAATCAACTAAACCTGGTTTCCATCAATATTTTAGAGGACAACGCAAGTTAGGTCTGGGATAGGTCTGGGATTTGCCCTCATCAGGCTCATACTTTCGCGTTTTTCACATACTTGTTGAACAGATCCTGGGTTTTTTCTGGTTTGGATCCCGTAGTAGTGTGGTACCACAATAAAACAGTCAATTAAACCTGGTTTCGATCAATATTTTAGAGGATATCGCAAGTTAGGTCTGGGATAGGTCTGGGATTAGCCCTCATCAGACTCATACTTTCGCTTTCTTCACATACTCGTTGAACAGATCCTGGGTTATTTTCTGGTTTGGATCAGATAGTAATGTGGTACCACACTGAAACAGTCGATTAAACCAGGTTTCGAACAATATTTTTGAGGATAACGCATGTTAGGTCTGGGACAGGTCTGGGATTTGCTCTCATCAGGCTCATTCTTTCGCATATTTCTCATACTTGATGGCTAGATCCTGAGCTTTTTCTGGATTGCATCACGTAGTAATGAAGTACAACACTGAAACAGTCAATTAAACCTGGTTTCCATCAATGTTTTAGAGGACAACGCAAGTTATGTCTGGGATAGGTCTGGGATTTGCTCTCATCAGGCTCATTCTTTCGCATATTTCTCATACTTGATGGCTAGATCCTGAGCTTTTCTGGATTGCATCACGTAGTAATGTAGTACAACACTGAAACAGACAATTAAACCTGGTTTCCATCAATATTTTAGGGGACAACGCAAGTTAGGTCTGGGATAGGTCTGGGATTTGCCCTCATCAGGCCCATACTGTCGCGTTTTTCACATACTTGTTGAACAGATCCTGGGTTTTTTCTGGTTTGGATCCCGTAGTAGTGTGGTACCACACTGAAACAGTCCATTAAACCTGGTTTCGCTCAATATTTTAGAGGATAACGCATGTTAGGTCTAGGTCAGGCCTGGTTTTTTCACTCATCAGACTCATACTTTCGCATTCTTCACATACTTGTTGAACGGATCCGGGGTTTTTTCTGGTTTGGATCACGTAGTAATTTGGTACCACACTGAAGCAGTCGATTAAACCTGGTTTCGATCAATATCTTAGAGGATAACGCAAGTTAAGTCTGGGAATGGTCTGGGATTTGACCTCATCAGACACATACTTTCGCACACTTCACATACTCGTTGAACAGATCCTGGGTTATTTTCTTGTTTGGATCTCATAGTAATGTGGTACCACACTGAAACAGTCGATTAAACCTGGTTTCACTCAATATTTTAGAGGATAACGCATGTTAGGTCTAGGTCAGGCCTGGGATTTTCACTCATCAGACTCATACTTTCGCATTCTTCACATACGTGTTGAACGGATGCTGGGTTTTTTCTGGTTTGGATCACGTAGTAATGTGGGTCCACACTGAAACAATCAATTAAACCTGGTCTTGATAAATATTTTAGAGGATAACGCATGTTAGGTCTGGGATAGGTATGGGATTTGCCCTCATCAGACTCATACATTCGCACACTTCACATACTCGTTGAACAGATCCTGGGTTATTTTCTGGTTTGGATCACATAGTAATGTGGTACCACACTGAAACAGTCGATTAAACCAGGTTTCGATCTATATTTTTGAGGATAACGCATGTTAGGTCTAGGTTAGGCCTGGGATTTTCACTCATCAGACTCATACTTTCGCATTCTTCACATACGTGTTGAACGGATGCTGGGTTTTTTCTGGTTTGGATCACGTTGTAATGTGGGACCACACTGAAACAATCAATTAAACCTGGTCTTGATACATATTTTAGAGGATAACGCATGTTAGGCTTGGGTTAGGTCTAGGATTTGCCCTCAGCAGGCTCATACTTTCGCATATCTCTCATACTTCATGGGCTAGATCCTGGGCTGTTTCTGGATTGTATCACGTAGTAATGTGGTACAACGCTGAAACAGTCAATTAAACCTGGTTTCGATCAATATTTTAGAGAAAAATTCATGTTAGGTCTAGGTTAGGTCTGGGATTTGCTCTCATCAGGCTCATTCTTTCGCATATTTCTCATACATGTTGAACAGATCCTGGGTTTTTTCTGGTTTGGATCACGTAGTAATGTGGGACCACACTGAAACAATCAACTAAACCTGGTTTCCATCAATATTTTAGAGGACAACGTAAGTTAGGTCTGGGATAGGTCTGGGATTTGCCCTCATCAGGCTCATACTTTCGCGTTTTTCACATACTTGTTGAACAGATCCTGGGTTTTTTCTGGTTTGGATCCCGTAGTAGTGTGGTACCACAATAAAACAGTCAATTAAACCTGGTTTCGATCAATATTTTAGAGGATATCGCAAGTTGGGTCTGGGATAGGTCTGGGATTAGCCCTCATCAGACTCATACTTTCGCTTTCTTCACATACTCGTTGAACAGTTCCTGGGTTTTTTCTGGTTTGGATCCCGTAGTAGTGTGGTACCACACTGAAACAGTCCATTAAACCTGGTTTCGCTCAATATTTTAGAGGATAACGCATGTTAGGTCTAGGTCAGGCCTGGTTTTTTCACTCATCAGACTCATACTTTCGCATTCTTCACATACTTGTTGAACGGATCCTGGGTTTTTTCTGGTTTGGATCACGTAGTTATGTGGGTCCACACTGAAACAATCAATTAAACCTGGTCTTGATAAATATTTTAGAGGATAACGCATGTTAGGTCTGGGATAGGTCTGGGATTTGCGCTCATCAGACTCATACTTTCGCATACTTCACATACTCGTTGAACAGATCCTGGGTTATTTTCTGGTTTGGATCACATAGTAATGTGGTACCGCACTGAAACAGTCGATTAAACCAGGTTTCGATCAATATTTTTTAGGATAACGCATGTTAGGTCTAGGTTAGGCCTGGGATTTTCACTCATCAGACTCATACTTTCGCATTCTTCACATACCTGTTGAACGGATCCTGGGTTTTTTCTGGTTTGGATCACGTAGTAATGTGGGTCCACACTGAAACAATCAATTAAACCTGGTCTTGATAAATATTTTAGAGGATAACGCATGTTAGGACTGGGATAGGTCTGGGATTTGCCCTCATCAGACTCATACTTTCGCACACTTCACATACTCGTTGAACAGATCCTGGGTTTTTACTGGTTTGGATCACATAGTAATGTGGTACCACACTGAAACTGTCGATTAAACAAGGTTTCGATCAATATTTTTGAGGACAACGCATGTTAGGTCTAGGTTAGGCCTGGGATTTTCGCTCATCAGACTCATACTTTCGCATTCCTCACATACTAGTTGAACGGATCCTGGGTTTTTGTCTGGTTTGGATCACGTAGTAATGTGGTACCACACTGAAACATTCAATTAAACCTGGTCTTGATAAATATTTTAGAGGATAACGCGTGTTAGGTCTGGGTTACGTCTAGGATTTGCCCTCATCAGGCTCATACTTTCGCATATTTCTCATACTTCATGGCTAGATCCTGGGCTGTTTCTGCATTGTATCACGTAGTAATGTGGTACCACGCTGAAACAGTCAATTAAACCTGGTTTCGATCAATATTTTAGAGGATAACGCAAGTTAGGTCTGGGATAGGTCTAGGATTTGCCCTCATCAGGCTCTTACTATCGCATATTTCTCATACTTCATGGCTAGATCCTGGGCTATTTCTGGATTGGATCACGTAGTAAAGTGGTACCACACTGAAACATTCAATGAAACCTGTTCTGGATAAATATTTTAGAGGATAAAGCATCTTAGGTCTGGGTTAGGCCTGGGATTTTCACTCATCAGACTCATACTTTCGCATTCTTCACATACTTGTAGAACGGATCCTGGGTTTTTACTGGTTTGGATCACGTAGTAATGTGGTACCACACAGAAACATTCAATTAAACCTGGTTTCGATCAATATTTTAGAGGATAACGCAAGTTAGGTCTGGGATAGGTCCGGGATTTGCCCTCATCAGGCTCATACTTTCGCGTTTTTCACATACTTGTTGAACAGATCCTGGGTTTTTTCTGGTTTGGGTCACGTAGTAGTGTGATACTACACTCAAACAGTCGACTAAACCAGGTTTCGATCAATATTTTTGAGGATAACGCATGTTAGGTCTAGGTTAGGCCTGGGATTTTCACTCATCAGACTCATACTTTCGCATTCTTCACATACTTGTTGAACTGATCCTGGGTTTTTTCTGGTTTGGACCACGTAGTAATGTGGTTCCACACTGAAACAGTCGGCTAAACCTGGTTTCGATCAATATTTTAGAGGATAACGCAAGTTAGGTCTGGGATAGGTCTGGGATTAGCCCTCATCAGACTCATACTTTCGCACACTTCACATACTCGTTGAACAGATCCTGGGTTATTTTCTGGTTTGGATCACGTAGTAATGTGGGACCACACTGAATCAGTCAATTAAACCTGGTCTTGATAAATATTTTAGAGGATAACGCAAGTTAGGTCTGGGATAGGTCTGGGATTTGCCCTCATCAGACTCATACTTTCGCATTCTTCACATACTTGTTGAACTGATCCTGGGTTTTTTCCGGTTTGGATCACGTAGTAATGTGGTACCAAACTGAAACAGTCGATTAAACCTGGTTTCGATCAATATTTTAGAGGATAACGCAAGTTAGGTCTAGGTTAGGCCGGGGATTTTCACTCATCAGACTCATATTTCGCATTCTTCACATACTTGTTGAACGGATCCTGGGTTTTTTCTGGTTTTGATCACGTAGTAATGTGGGACCACACTGAATCAGTCAATTAAACCTGGTCTTGATAAATATTTTAGAGGATAACGCATGTTAGGTTTGGCTTAGGTCTAGGATTTGCCCCCAGCAGGCTCATACTTTCGCATATTTCTCATACTTGATGGCTAGATCCTGGGCTTTTTCTGGATTGGATCACGTAGTAATGAAGTACAACACTGAAACAGTCAATTAAACCTGGTTTCCATCAATATTTTAGAGGACAGCGCATGTTAGGTCTAGGTTAGGCCTGGGATTTGCCCTGATCAGGGTCATACTTTCGCAGTTTTAACATACATGCTGACCTGATCGAGGGTTTTTTCTGCTTTGGATCACGTAGTAAAGTGGTACCACACTGAAACAGTCCATTAAACCTGGTTTGGATCAATATTTTAGAGGATAACGCATGTTAGGTCTAGGTTAGGTCTGGGATTTTCGATCATGAGACTCATACTTTCGCATTGTTCACATACTTGTTGAACGGGTCCTGGGTTTTTTCTGGTTTGGTTCATGTAATAATGTGGTACCACTCTGAAACATTCAATTAAACCTGGTCTTGATAAATATTTTAGAGGATAACGCATGTTAGGTTTGGCTTAGGTCTAGGATTTGCCCCCAGCAGGCTCATACTTTCGCATATTTCTCATACTTCATGGCTAGATCCTGGCTGTTTCTGGTTTGTATCACGTAGTAATGTGGTACCACGCTGAAACAGTCAATTAAACCTGGTTTCGATCAATATTTTAGAGGATAACGCAAGTTAGGTCTGGCATAGGTCTGGGATTCGCCCTCATCAGGCTCATACTTTCGCGTTTCTCACATACTTGTTGAACAGATCCTGGGTTTTTTCTGGTTTGTATCACGTAGTAATGTGGTACCAAACTGAAACAGTCGATTAAACCAGGTTTCGACCAATATTTTTGAGGATAACGCATGTTAGGTCTAGGTTAGGCCTGGGATTTTCACTCATCAGACTCATACTTTCGCATTCCCCACATCCTTGTTGAACGGATCCTGGGTTTTTTCTGGTTTATATCACGTAGTAATGTGGTACCACACTGAAACAGTCCATTAAACCTGGTTTGGATCAATATTTTAGAGGATAACGCATGTTAGGTCTAGGTTAGCCCTGGGATTTTCACCCATCAGACTCATACTTTCGCATTCTTCTTTTACTTGTTGAACTGATCCTGGGTTTTTTCTGGTTTGGATCACGTAGTAATGTGGTACCACACTGAAGCAGTCGATTAAACCTGGTTTCGATCAATATTTTAGAGGATAACGCAAGTTAAGTCTGGGATTGGTCTGGGATTTGACCTCATCAGCCTCATACTTTCGCACACTTCACATACTCGTTGAACAGATCCTGGGTTTTTTTCTGGTTTGGATCACATAGTAATGTGGCACCACACTGAAACAGTCGATTAAACCACGTTTCGATCAATATTTTTGAGGATAACGCATGTTAGGTCTAGGTTAGGCCCGGGATTTTCACTCATCAGACACATATTTCACATTCTTCACATACTTGTTGAACGGATCCTGGGTTTTTTCTGGTTTGGATCACGTAGTAATGTGGGACCACACTGAATCAGTCAATTAAACCTGGTTTCGACCAATATTTTAGAGAATAATTCATGTTAGGTCTAGGTTAGGTCTGGGATTTTCTCTCATCAGGCTCATTCTTTCGCATATTTCTCATACTTGAGGGCTCGATCCTGGGCTTTTTCTGGATTGGATCACGTAGTAATGAAGTACAACACTGAAACAGTCAATTAAACCTGGTTTCCATCAATATTTTAGAGGACAGCGCATGTTAGGTCTAGGTTAGGCCTGGGATTTGCCCTGATCAGGGTCATACTTTCGCAGTTTTAACATACATGTTGACCTGATCGAGGGTTTTTTCTGCTTTGGATCACGTAGTAAAGTGGTACCACACTGAAACAGTCCATTAAACCTGGTTTGGATCAATATTTTAGAGGATAACGCTGGTTAGGTCTAGGTTAGGTCTAGGATTTTCGCTCATGAGACTCATACTTTCGCATTCTTCACATACTTGTTGAACGGATCCTGGGTTTTTTCTGGTTTGGTTCATGTAGTAATGTGGTACCACACTGAAACAATCGATTAAACCTGGTCTTGATAAATATTTTAGAGGATAACGCATGTTAGGTTTGGCTTAGGTCTAGGATTTGCCCCCAGCAGGCTCATACTTTCGCATATTTCTCATACTTCATGGCTAGATCCTGGGCTGTTTCTGGTTTGTATCACGTAGTAATGTGGTACCACGCTGAAACAGTCAATTAAACCTGGTTTCGATCAATATTTTAGAGGATAACGCAAGTTAGGTCTGGCATAGGTCTGGGATTCGCCCTCATCAGGCTCATACTTTCGCGTTTTTCACATACTTGTTGAACAGATCCTGGGTTTTTTCTGGTTTGTATCACGTAGTAGTGTGGTACCACACTGAAACAGTCCATTAAAGCTGGTTTGGATCAATTGCTTAGAGGATAACGCATGTTAGGTCTAGGTTAGCCCTGGGATTTTCACTCATCAGACTCATACTTTCGCATTCTTCTCATACTTGTTGAACTGATCCTGGGTTTTTTCTGGTTTGGATCACGTAGTAATTTGGTACCACACTGAAGCAGTCGATTAAACCTGGTTTCGATCAATATCTTAGAGGATAACGCAAGTTAAGTCTGGGATAGGTATGGGATTTGCCCTCATCAGACTCATACTTTCGCACACTGCACATACTCGTTGAACAGATCCTGGGTTATTTTCTGGTTTGGATCACATAGTAATGTGGTACCACCCTGAAACAGTCGATTAAACCAGGTTTCGATCTATATTTTTGAGGATAACGCATGTTAGGTCTAGGTTAGGCCTGGGATTTTCACTCATCAGACTCATACTTTCGCATTCTTCACATACTTGTTGAACGGATCCTGGGTTTTTTCTGGTTTGGATCACGTTGTAATGTGGGACCACACTGAAACAATCAATTAAACCTGGTCTTGATAAATATTTTAGAGGATAACGCATCTTAGGCTTGGGTTAGGTCTAGGATTTGCCCTCAGCAGGGTCATACTTTCGCATATCTCTCATACTTCATGGCTAGATCCTGGGCTGTTTCTGGATTGTACCACGTAGTAATGTGGTACAACGCTGAAACAGTCAATTAAACCTGGTTTCGATCAATATTTTAGAGAAAAATTCATGTTAGGTCTAGGTTAGGTCTGGGATTTGCTCTCATCAGGCTCATTCTTTCGCATATTTCTCATACATGTTGAACAGATCCTGGGTTTTTTCTGGTTTGGATCACGTAATAATGTGGGACCACACTGAAACAATCAACTAAACCTGGTTTCCATCAATATTTTAGGGGACAACGCAAGTTAGGTCTGGGATAGGTCTGGGATTTGCCCTCATCAGGCTCATACTTTCGCGTTTTTCACATACTTGTTGAACAGATCCTGGGTTTTTTCTGGTTTGGATCCCGTAGTAGTGTGGTACCACAATAAAACAGTCAATTAAACCTGGTTTCGATCAATATTTTAGAGGATATCGCAAGTTAGGTCTGGGATAGGTCTGGGATTAGCCCTCATCAGACCCATACTTTCGCTTTCTTCACATACTCGTTGAACAGATCCTGTGTCATTTTCTGGTTTGGATCACATAGTAATGTGGTACCACACTGAAACAGTCGATTAAACCAGGTTTCGAACAATATTTTTGAGGATAACGCATGTTAGGTCTGGGATAGGTCTGGGATTTGCTCTCATCAGGCTCATTCTTTCGCATATTTCTTATACTTGATGGCTAGATCCTGAGCTTTTTCTGGATTGCATCACGTAGTAATGAAGTACAACACTGAAACAGACAATTAAACCTGGTTTCCATCAATGTTTTAGAGGACAACGCAAGTTAGGTCTGGGATAGGTCTGGGATTTGCTCTCATCAGGCTCATTCTTTCGCATATTTCTCATACTTGATGGCTAGATCCTGAGCTTTTCTGGATTGCATCACGTAGTAATGAAGTACAACACTGAAACAGTCAATTAAACCTGGTTTCCATCAATATTTTAGAGGACAACGCAAGTTAGGTCTGGGATAGGTCTGGGATTTGCCCTCATCAGGCCCATACTGTCGCGTTTTTCACGTACTTGTTGAACAGATCCTGGGTTTTTTCTGGTTTGGATCACGTAGTAATGTGGGTCCACACTGAAACAATCAATTAAACCTGGTCTTGATAAATATTTTAGAGGATAACACATGTTAGGTCTGGGATAGGTCTGGGATTTGCCCTCATCAGACTCATACTTTCGCACACTTCACATACTCGTTGAACAGATCCCGGGTTATTTTCTGGTTTGGATCACATAGTAATGTGGTACCACACTGAAACAGTCGATTAAACCAGGTTTCGATCATTATTTTTCAGGATAACGCATGTTAGGTCTAGGTTAGGCCTGGGATTTTCACTCATCAGACTCATACTTTCGCATTCTTCACATACTTGTTGAACGGATCCTGGGTTTTTACTGGTTTGGATCACGTAGTAATGTGGTACCACACAGAAACATTCAATTAAACCTGGTTTTGATCAATATTTTAGAGGATAACGCAAGTTAGGTCTGGGATAGGTCCGGGATTTGCCCTCATCAGGCTCATACTTTCGCGTTTTTCACATACTTGTAGAACAGATCCCGGGTTTTTTCTGGTTTGGGTCACGTAGTAATGTGGTACCACACTGAAACAGTCGATTAAACCTGGTTTCGATCAATATTTTAGAGGATAACGCAAGTTAAGTCTGGGATTGGTCTGGGATTTGACCTCATCAGACTCATACTTTCGCACACTTCACATACTCGTTGAACAGATCCTGGGTTATTTTCTGGTTTGGATCACATAGTATTGTGGTACCACACTGAAACAGTCGATTAAACCAGGTTTCGATCAATATCTTTCAGGATAACGCATGTTAGGTCTAGGTTAGGCCTGGGATTTTCACTCATCAGACTCATACTTTCGCATTCTTCACATACTTGTTGAACGGATCCTGGGTTATTTTCTGGTTTGGATCACATAGTAATGTGGTACCACACTGAAACAGTCGATTAAACCAGGTTTCGATCAATATTTTTGAGGATAACGCATGTTAGGTCTAGGTTAGGTCTGGGATTTTCACTCATCAGACTCATACATTCGCATTCCTCACATCCTTGTTAAACGGATCCTGGGTTTTTACTGGTTTGGATCACGTAGTTATGTGGTACCACACTGAAACAGACGATTAAACCTGGTTTCGATCAATATTTTAGAGAATAATTCATGTTAGGTCTGGGATTGGTCTGGGATTTGACCTCATCAGGCTCATACTTTCGCGTTTTTCACATACTTGTTGAACTGATCCTGGGTTTTTTCTGGTTTGGATCCCGTAGTAGTGTGGTACCACACTGAAACAGTCCATCAAACCTGGTTTCGCTCAATATTTTAGAGGATAACGCATGTTAGGTCAAGGCTAGGTCTAAGATTTGCCCTCATCACGCACACAGTTTCGAGTTTTTCACATACCTGTTAAACAGATCCTGGGTTTTTTCCGGTTTGGATCACGAGGTAGTGTGGTACCACACTGAAACAGTCCATTAAACCTGGTTTCGCACAATATTTTAGAGGATAACGCATGTTAGGTCTAGGTAAGGCCTGAGATTTTCACTGATCAGACTCATAATTTCGCCTTCTTCACATACTTGTTGAACGGATCCTGGGTTTTTTCTGGTTTGGAACACGTAGTAATGTGGTACCACACTGAAACATTCAATTAAACCTGGTCTTGATAAATATTTTAGAGAATAAAGCATGTTAGGTCAGGGTTAGGTCTAGGATTTGCCCTCATCAGGCTCGTACTTTCGCATATTTCTCATACTTCATGGCTAGATCCTGGGCTATTTCTGGATTGGATCACGTAGTAAAGTGGTACCGCACTGAAACATTCAATGAAACCTGGTCTGGATAAAAATTTTAGAGAATAACGCATGTTAGGTCAAGGTTAGGTCTAAGATTTGCCCTCATCAGGGTCACAGTTTCGCGTTATTCACATACTTGTTGAACAGATCCTGGGTTTTTTCTGGTTTGTATCACGCAGTAGTGTGGTACCACACTGAAACAGTCCATTAATCCTGGTTTGGATGAATATTTTAGAGGATAACGCATGTAAGGTCTAGGTTAGCCCTGGGATTTTCACTCATCAGACTCATACTTTCGCATTCTTCTCATACTTGATGGCTTGATCCTGGGCTTTTTCTGGATTGCATCACGTAGTAATGAAGTACAACACTGAAACAGTCAATTAAACCTGGTTTCCATCAATATCTTAGAGGACAACGCAAGTTAGGTCTGGGATTGGTCTGGGATTTGCCCTCATCAGGCTCATACTTTCGCGTTTTTCAAATACTTGTTGAACAGATCCTGGGTTTTTTCTGGTTTGGATCACGTAGTAGTGTGTTACCACACTGAAACAGTCCATTAAACCTGGTTTGGATCAATATTTTAGAGGATGACGCATGTTAGGTCTAGGTTAGGTCTGGGATTTTCGCTCATGAGACTCATACTTTCGCATTCTTCACATACTTGTTGAACGGATCCTGGGTTTTTTCTGGTTTGGTTCAGGTAGCAATGTGGTACCACACTGAAACATTCAATTAAACCTGGTCTTGATAAATATTTTAGAGGATAACGCAAGTTAGGTCTGGCATAGGTCTGGGATTCGCCCTCATCACGCTCATACTTTCGCGTTTTTCACATACTTGTTGAACAGATCCTGGGATTTTTCTGGTTTGGATCACGTAGTAATGTGGTACCACACTGAAGCATTCAATTAAACCTGGTCTTGATAAATATTTTAGAGGATAACGCATGTTAGGTCTGGGTTACGTCTAGGATTTGCCCTCATCAGGCTCATACTTTCGCATATTTCTCATACTTCATGGCTAGATCCTGGGCTGTTTCTGCATTGTATCATGTAGTAATGTGGTCCCACGCTGAAACAGTCAATTAAACCTGGTTTCGATCAATATTTTAGAGGATAACGTAAGTTAGGTCTGGGATAGGTCTAGGATTTGCCCTCATCAGGCTCTTACTATCGCATATTTCTCATACTTCATGGCTAGATCCTGGGCTATTTCTGGATTGGATCACGTAGTAAAGTGGTACCACACTGAAACAATCAATGAAACCTGTTCTGGATAAATATTTTAGAGGATAACGCATCTTAGGTCTGGGTTAGGTCTAAGATTTGCCCCCATCAGGCTCACAGTTTCGCGTTTTTCACATACTTGTTGAACGGATCCTGGGTTTTTCCTGGTTTGGGTCACGTAGTAATGTGGGACCACACTGAAACAGTCAATTAAACCTGGTTTCGACCAATATTTTAGAGAATAATTCATGTTAGGCCTAGGTTAGGTCTGGGATTTGCTCTCATCAGGCTCATACTTTCGCACACTTCACATACTTGTTGAACGGATCCTGGGTTTTTTCTAGTTTGGATCACGTAGTAGTGTGGTACCACACTGAAACAGTCCATTAAACCTGGTTTCGCTCAATATTTTAGAGGATAACGCATGTTAGGTCTAGGTCAGTCCTGGGATTTTCACTCATCAGACTCATACTTTCGGATTCTTCACATACTTGTTGAAAGGATCCTGGGTTTTTTCTGGTTTGGATCACGTAGTAATGTGGGTCCACACTGAAACAATCAATTAAACCTGGTCTTGATAAATATTTTAGAGGATAACGCATGTTAGGTCTGGGATAGGTCTGGGATTTGCCCTCAACAGACTCATACTTTCGGATTCTTCACATACTTGTTGAACGGATCCTGGGTTTTTTCTGGTTTGGTTCACGTAGTAATGTGGGTCCACACTGAAACAATCAATTAAACCTTGTCTTGATAAATATTTTAGAGGATAACGCATGTTAGGCTTGGGTTAGGTCTAGGATTTGCCCTCAGCAGGCTCATACTTTCGCATATCTCTCATACTTCATGGCTAGATCCCGGGCTGTTTCTGGATTGTATCACATAGTAATGTGGTACCATGCTGAAACAGTCAATTAAACCTGGTTTCGATCAATATTTTAGAGGATAACGCAAGTTAGGTCTGGCATAGGTCTGGGATTCGCCCCCATCAGGCTCATACTTTCGCGTTTTTCACATACTTGTTGAACAGATCCTGGGTTTTTTCTGGTTTGTATCACGTAGTAGTGTGGTACCACACTGAAACAGTCTATTAAACCGGGTTTGGATGAATATTTTAGAGGATAACGCATGTAAGCTCTAGGTTAGCCCTGGGATTTCCACTCATCAGACTCATACTTTCGCATTCTTCTCATACTTGTTGAACTGATCTTGGGTTTTTTCTGGTTTGGATCACGTAGTAATGTGGTACCACACTGAAACAGACGATTAAACCTGGTTTCGATCAATATCTTAGAGGATAACGCAAGTTAAGTCTGGGATTGGTCTGGGATTTGACCTCATCAGACTCATACTTTCGCACACTTCACATACTCGTTGAACAGATCCTGGGTTATTTTCTGGTTTGGATCACATAGTAATGTGGTACCACACTGAAACAGTCGATTAAACCAGGTTTCGATCAATATTTTAGAGGATAACGCATGTTAGGTCTAGGTTAGGCCTGGGAATTTCACTCATCAGACTCATACATTCGCATTCTTCACATACTTGTTGAACGGATCCTGGGTTTTTTCTGGTTTGGATCACGTAGTAATGTGGGACCACACTGAAACAGTCAATTATACCTGGTTTCGATCAATATTTTAGAGAATAATTCATGTTAGGTCTAGGTTAGGTCTGGGATTTGCTCTCATCAGGCTCATTCTTTCGTATATTTCTCATACATGTTGAACAGATCCTGGGTTTTTTCTGGTTTGGATCACGTAGTAATGTGGGACCACACTGAAACAATCAATTAAACCTGGTTTCCATCAATATTTTAGAGGACAACGCAAGTTAGGTCTGGGATAGGTCTGGGATTTGCCCTCATCAGGCTCATACTTTCGCGTTTTTCACATACTTGTTGAAGAGATCCTGGGTTTTTTCTGGTTTGGATCCCGTAGTAGTGTGGTACCACAATAAAACATTCAATTAAACCTGGTTTCGATCAATATTTTAGAGGATATCGCAAGTTAGACCTGGGATAGCTCTGGGATTTGCCCTCATCAGACTCATACTTTCGGACACTTGACATACTCGTTGATCAGATCCTGGGGTTTTTTCTGGTTTGGATCACGTAGTAATGTGGTACCACACTGAAACATTCAATGAAACCAGGTCTGGATAAATATTTTAGAGGATAACGCAAGTTAGGTCTGGGATAGGTCTGGGATTAGCCCTCATCAGACTCATACTTTCGCTTTCTTCACATACTCGTTGAACAGATCCTGTGTTATTTTCTGGTTTGTATCACATAGTAATGTGGTACCACACTGAAACAGTCGATTAAACCAGGTGTCGATCAATATTTTTGAGGATAACGCATGTTAGGTCTAGGTTAGGTCTGGGATTTTCACTCATCAGACTCATACTTTCGCATTCTTCACATACTTGTTGAACGGATCCTGGGTTTTTTCTGGTTTGGATCACGTAGTAATGTGGGACCACACTGAAACTGTCGGTTAAACCTGGTTTCGATCAATATTTTAGTGGATAACGCAAGTTAGGTCTGGGATAGGTCTGGGATTTGCCCTCATCAGACTCATACCTACGCACACTTCACATACTCGGTGAACAGATCCTGGGTTATTTTCCGGTTTGGATCACATAGTAATGTGGTACCACACTGAAACAGTCGATTAAACCAGGTTTCGATCAATATTTTTGAGGATAACGCATGTTAGGTCTAGGTTAGGCCTGGGATTTTCACTCATCAGACTCATACTTTCGTATTCTTCACATACTTGTTGAACGGATCCTGGGTTTTTTCTGGTTTGGATTACGTAGTAATGAGGGACCACACTGAAACAATCAAATAAACCTGGTCTTGATAAATATTTTAGAGGATAAAGCATGTTAGGTCTGCGTTAGGTCTAGGATTTGCCCTCGTCTGGCTCAAACTTTCGCATATTTCTCATACTTCATGACAAGATCCTGGGCTATTTCTGGATTGGATCACGTAGTAATGTGGTACCACACTGAAACAGTCAATTAAACCTGGTTTCGATCACTATTTTAGAGGATAACGTAAGTTAGGTCTGGGATAGGTCTGGGATTAGCCCTCATCAGGCTCATACTTTCGCAGTTTTAACATGCATGTTGACCTGATCGAGGGTTTTTTCTGCTTTGGATCACGTAGTAAAGTGGTACCACAACTAAAACAGTCAATTAAACCTGGTTTCGATCAATATTTTAGAGAATAATTCATGTTAGGTCTAGGTTAGGTCTGGGATTAGCCCTCATCAGACTCATACTTTCGCACACTTCACATACTCGTTGACAAGATCCTGGGTTTTTTTCTTGTTTGGATCACGTAGTAATGTGGTACCACACTGAAACAGTCGATTAAACCTGGTTTCGATTAATGTTTTAGAGGATAACGCATGTTAGGTCTGGGATAGGTCTGGGATTCGCCCTCATCAGGCTCATACTTTCGCATATTTCTCATACTTGATGGCTAGATCCTGGGCTTTTTCTGGATTGCATCATGTAGTAATGAAGTACAACACTGAAACAGTCAATTAAACCTGGTTTCGATCAATATCTTAGAGGACAACGCAAGTTAGGTCTGGGATAGGTCTGGGATTTGCCCTCATCAGGCTCATACTTTCGCGTTTTTCACATACTTGTTGAACAGATCCTGGGTTTTTTCTGGTTTGGATCACGTAGTAGTGTGGTACCACACTGAAACAGTACATTAAACCTGGTTTCGATCAATATTTTTGAGGATAACGCATGTTAGGTCTAGGTTAGGCCGGGGATTTTCACTCATCAGACTCATACTTTCGCATTATTCACATACTTGTTGAACGGATCCTGGGTTTTTTCTGGTTTGGATTACGTATTAATGTGGGACCACACTGAAACAATCAAATAAACCTGGCCTTGATAAATATTTTAGAGGATAACGCATGTTAGGTCTGCGTTAGGTCTAGGATTTGCCATCGTCAGGCTCATACTTTCGCATATTTCTCATACTTCATGGCTAGATCCTGGGTTATTTCTGGATTGGATCACGTAGTAATGTGGTACCACACTGAAACTGTCGATTAAACCAGGTTTCGATCAATACTTTTGAGGATAACGCGTGTTAGGTCTAGGTTAGCCCAGGGATTTGCCCTCATCACGCTCATACTTTCGCGTTTTTCACATACTTGTTGAACAGATCCTGGGTTTTTCCTGGTTTGGATCAGGTAGTAATGTGGGACTACACTGGAACAGTCAATTAAACCTGGTTTCGATCAATGTTTTAGAGAATATTTCATGTTATGTCTAGGTTAGGTCTGGGATTTGCTCTCATCAGGCTCATTCTTTCGCATATTTCTCATACTTCATGGCTAGATCCTGGGCTATTTCTGGATTGGATCACGTAGTATTGTGGTACCACACTGGAACAGTCGATTAAACCAGGTTTCTATCAATATTTTTGAGGATAACGCAAGATAGGTCTGGAATAGGTCTGGGATTTGCCCTCATCAGGCTCATACTTTCGCGTTTTTCACATACTTGTTGAAAAGATCCTGGGTTTTTTCCTGTTTGGGCCACGTAGTAGTGTGGTACCACACTGAAACAGTCGATTAAACCTGGTTTCGATCAATATTTTTGAGGATAACGCATGTTAGGTCTAGGTTAGGTCTGGGATTTTCACTCATCAGGCTCATACTTTCGCATTTTTCTCATACTTCATGGCTAGATCCTAGGCTATTTCTGGATTGTATCATGTAGTAATGTGGTACCTCACTGAAACATTCAATTAAACCTGGTCTTGATAAATATTTTAGAGGATAACGCATGTTAGGTCTGGGTTAGGTCTAGGATTTGCCCCCATCAGGCTTATACTTTCGCATATTTCTCATACTTCATGGCTGGATCCTGGGCTATTTCTGGATTGGGTCACGTAGTAATGTGGTACCACACTGAAACAGTCAATTAAGCCTGGTTTTGATCAATATTTTAGAGAATAATTCATGTTAGGTCCAGGTTAGGTCTGGGATTTGCTCTCGTCGGGCTCATTCTTTCGCATATTTCTCATACTTGATACCTAGATCCTGGGCTTTTTCTGGATTGCATCACGTAGTAATGAAGTGCAACACTGAAACAGTCAATTAAGACTGGTTTCCATCAATATTTTAGAGGACAACGCATGTTAGGTCTAGGTTAGGCCTGGGATTTGCCCTCATCAGGGTCATACTTTCGCAGTCTTAACATACATGTTGACGTGATCGAGGGTTTTTTCTGCTTTGTATCACGTAGTAAAAAGGTACCACACTGAAACAGTCCATTAAACCTGGTTTCGATCAATATTTTTGAGGATAACGCATGTTAGGTCTAGGTTAGGTCTGGGATTTTCACTCATCAGGCTCATACTTTCGCATTTTTCTCATACTTCATGGCTAGATCCTAGGCTATTTCTGGATTGTATCATGTAGTAATGTGGTACCTCACTGAAACATTCAATTAAACCTGGTCTTGATAAATATTTTAGAGGATAACGCATGTTAGGTCTGGGTTAGGTCTAGGATTTGCCCCCATCAGGCTTATACTTTCGCATATTTCTCATACTTCATGGCTGGATCCTGGGCTATTTCTGGATTGGGTCACGTAGTAATGTGGTACCACACTGAAACAGTCAATTAAGCCTGGTTTTGATCAATATTTTAGAGAATAATTCATGTTAGGTCCAGGTTAGGTCTGGGATTTGCTCTCGTCGGGCTCATTCTTTCGCATATTTCTCATACTTGATACCTAGATCCTGGGCTTTTTCTGGATTGCATCACGTAGTAATGAAGTGCAACACTGAAACAGTCAATTAAGACTGGTTTCCATCAATATTTTAGAGGACAACGCATGTTAGGTCTAGGTTAGGCCTGGGATTTGCCCTCATCAGGGTCATACTTTCGCAGTCTTAACATACATGTTGACGTGATCGAGGGTTTTTTCTGCTTTGTATCACGTAGTAAAAAGGTACCACACTGAAACAGTCCATTAAACCTGGTTTGGATCAATATTTTAGAGGATAATGCAAGTTAGGTCTGGGATTGGTCTGGGATTTGCCCTCATCAGGCTCATACTTTCGCGTTTTTCACATACTTGTTGAACAGATCCTGGGTTTTTTCCGGTTTGGGTCACGTAGTAATGTGGTACCACACTGAAACAATCAATTAAACCTGGTTTCGCTCAATATTTTAGAAGATAACGCATGTTAGGCCTAGGTTAGGCCTGGGATTTGCCCTCATCAGGGTCATACTTTCGCAGTTTTAACATGCATGTTGACCTGATCAAGTGTTTTTTCTGCTTTGGATCACGTAGTAAAGTGGTACCACAACTAAAACAGTCAATTAAACCTGGTTTCGATCACTATTTTAGAGGATAACGCAAGTTAGGTCTGGGATAGGTCTGGGATTAGCCCTCATCAGGCTCATACTTTCGCAGTTTTAACATGCATGTTGACCTGATCGAGGGTTTTTTCTGCTTTGGATCACGTAGTAAAGTGGTACCACAACTAAAACAGTCAATTAAACCTGGTTTCGATCAATATTTTAGAGAATAATTCATGTTAGGTCTAGGTTAGGTCTGGGATTAGCCCTCATCAGACTCATACTTTCGCACACTTCACATACTCGTTGACAAGATCCTGGGTTTTTTTCTTGTTTGGATCACGTAGTAATGTGGTACCACACTGAAACAGTCGATTAAACCTGGTTTCGATTAATGTTTTAGAGGATAACGCATGTTAGGTCTGGGATAGGTCTGGGATTCGCCCTCATCAGGCTCATACTTTCGCATATTTCTCATACTTGATGGCTAGATCCTGGGCTTTTTCTGGATTGCATCATGTAGTAATGAAGTACAACACTGAAACAGTCAATTAAACCTGGTTTCGATCAATATCTTAGAGGACAACGTAAGTTAGGTCTGGGATAGGTCTGGGATTTGCCCTCATCAGGCTCATACTTTCGCGTTTTTCACATACTTGTTGAACAGATCCTGGGTTTTTTCTGGTTTGGATCACGTAGTAGTGTGGTACCACACTGAAACAGTACATTAAACCTGGTTTCGATCAATATTTTTGAGGATAACGCATGTTAGGTCTAGGTTAGGCCGGGGATTTTCACTCATCAGACTCATACTTTCGCATTCTTCACATACTTGTTGAACGGATCCTGGGTTTTTTCTGGTTTGGATTACGTATTAATGTGGGACCACACTGAAACAATCAAATAAACCTGGCCTTGATAAATATTTTAGAGGATAGCGCATGTTAGGTCTGCGTTAGGTCTAGGATTTGCCATCGTCAGGCTCATACTTTCGCATATTTCTCATACTTCATGGCTAGATCCTGGGTTATTTCTGGATTGGATCACGTAGTAATGTGGTACCACACTGAAACTGTCGATTAAACCAGGTTTCGATCAATATTTTTGAGGATAACGCGTGTTAGGTCTAGGTTAGCCCAGGGATTTGCCCTCATCAGGCTCATACTTTCGCGTTTTTCACATACTTGTTGAACAGATCCTGGGTTTTTCCTGGTTTGGATCAGGTAGTAATGTGGGACTACACTGGAACAGTCAATTAAACCTGGTTTCGATCAATATTTTTGAGAATAATTCATGTTATGTCTAGGTTAGGTCTAGGATTTGCCCTCATCAGGCTCATTCTTTCGCATATTTCTCATACTTGATGGCTAGATCCTGGGCTATTTCTGGATTGGATCACGTAGTAATGTGGTACCACACTGGAACAGTCGATTAAACCAGGTTTCTATCAATATTTTTGAGGATAACGCAAGATAGGTCTGGAATAGTTCTGGGATTTGCCCTCATCAGGCTCATACTTTCGCGTTTTTCACATACTTGTTGAAAAGATCCTGGGTTTTTTCCTGTTTGGGCCACGTAGTAGTGTGGTACCACACTGAAACAGTCGATTAAACCTGGTTTCGATCAATATTTTTGAGGATAACGCATGTTAGGTCTAGGTTAGGTCTGGGATTTTCACTCATCAGGCTCGTACTTTCGCATTTTTCTCATACTTCATGGCTAGATCCTAGGCTATTTCTGGATTGTATCATGTAGTAATGTGGTACCTCACTGAAACATTCAATTAAACCTGGTCTTGATAAATATTTTAGAGGATAACGCATGTTAGGTCTGGGTTAGGTCTAGGATTTGCCCCCATCAGGCTTATACTTTCGCATATTTCTCATACTTCATGGCTGGATCCTGGGCTATTTCTGGATTGGGTCACGTAGTAATGTGGTACCACACTGAAACAGTCAATTAAGCCTGGTTTTGATCAATATTTTAGAGAATAATTCATGTTAGGTCCAGGTTAGGTCTGGGATTTGCTCTCGTTGGGCTCATTCTTTCGCATATTTCTCATACTTGATACCTAGATCCTGGGCTTTTTCTGGATTGCATCACGTAGTAATGAAGTGCAACACTGAAACAGTCAATTAAGACTGGTTTCCATCAATATTTTAGAGGACAACGCATGTTAGGTCTAGGTTAGGCCTGGGATTTGCCCTCATCAGGGTCATACTTTCGCAGTCTTAACATACATGTTGACGTGATCGAGGGTTTTTTCTGCTTTGTATCACGTAGTAAAAAGGTACCACACTGAAACAGTCCATTAAACCTGGTTTGGATCAATATTTTAGAGGATAATGCAAGTTAGGTCTGGGATTGGTCTGGGATTTGCCCTCATCAGGTTCATACTTTCGCGTTTTTCACATACTTGTTGAACAGATCCTGGGTTTTTTCCGGTTTGGGTCACGTAGTAATGTGGTACCACACTGAAGCAGTCAATTAAACCTGGTTTCGCTCAATATTTTAGAAGATAACGCATGTTAGGCCTAGGTTAGGCCTGGGATTTGCCCTCATCAGGGTCATACTTTCGCAGTTTTAACATGCATGTTGACCTGATCAAGTGTTTTTTCTGCTTTGGATCACGTAGTAAAGTGGTACCACAACTAAAACAGTCAATTAAACCTGGTTTCGATCACTATTTTAGAGGATAACGCAAGTTAGGTCTGGGATAGGTCTGGGATTAGCCCTCATCAGGCTCATACTTTCGCAGTTTTAACATGCATGTTGACCTGATCGAGGGTTTTTTCTGCTTTGGATCACGTAGTAAAGTGGTACCACAACTAAAACAGTCAATTAAACCTGGTTTCGATCAATATTTTAGAGAATAATTCATGTTAGGTCTAGGTTAGGTCTGGGATTAGCCCTCATCAGACTCATACTTTCGCACACTTCACATACTCGTTGACAAGATCCTGGGTTTTTTTCTTGTTTGGATCACGTAGTAATGTGGTACCACACTGAAACAGTCGATTAAACCTGGTTTCGATTAATGTTTTAGAGGATAACGCATGTTAGGTCTGGGATAGGTCTGGGATTCGCCCTCATCAGGCTCATACTTTCGCATATTTCTCATTCTTGATGGCCAGATCCTGGGCTTTTTCTGGATTGCATCATGTAGTAATGAAGTACAACACTGAAACAGTCAATTAAACCTGGTTTCGATCAATATCTTAGAGGACAACGCAAGTTAGGTCTGGGATAGGTCTGGGATTTGCCCTCATCAGGCTCATACTTTCGCGTTTTTCACATACTTGTTGAACAGATCCCGGGTTTTTTCTGGTTTGGATCACGTAGTAGTGTGGTACCACACTGAAACAGTACATTAAACCTGGTTTCGATCAATATTTTTGAGGATAACGCATGTTAGGTCTAGGTTAGGCCGGGGATTTTCACTCATCAGACTCATACTTTCGCATTATTCACATACTTGTTGAACGGATCCTGGGTTTTTTCTGGTTTGGATTACGTATTAATGTGGGACCACACTGAAACAATCAAATAAACCTGGCCTTGATAAATATTTTAGAGGATAACGCGTGTTAGGTCTAGGTTAGCCCAGGGATTTGCCCTCATCAGGCTCATACTTTCGCGTTTTTCACATACTTGTTGAACAGATCCTGGGTTTTTCCTGGTTTGGATCAGGTAGTAATGTGGGACTACACTGGAACAGTCAATTAAACCTGGTTTCGATCAATGTTTTAGAGAATATTTCATGTTATGTCTACGTTAGGTCTGGGATTTGCTCTCATCAGGCTCATTCTTTCGCATATTTCTCATACTTCATGGCTAGATCCTGGGCTATTTCTGGATTGGATCACGTAGTAATGTGGTACCACACTGGAACAGTCGATTAAACCAGGTTTCTATCAATATTTTTGAGGATAACGCAAGTTAGGTCTGGGATAGGTCTGGGATTTGCCCTCATCAGGCTCATACTTTCGCGTTTTTCACATACTTGTTGAACAGATCCTGGGTTTTTTCCTGTTTGGGTCACGTAGTAGTGTGGTACCACACTGAAGCAGTCGATTAAACCAGGTTTCTATCAATATTTTTGAGGATAACGCAAGTTAGGTCTGGGATAGGTCTGGGATTTGCCCTCATCAGGCTCATACTTTCGCGTTTTTCACATACTTGTTGAACAGATCCTGGGTTTTTTCCTGTTTGGGTCACGTAGTAGTGTGGTACCACACTGAAGCAGTCGATTAAACCTGGTTTCGATCAATATTTTAGAGGATAACGCAAGTTTGGTCTGGGATAGGTCTGGGATTTGCCCTCATCAGGCTCATACTTTCGCATTCTTCACATACTTGTTGAACAGATCCTGGGTTTTTCCTGGTTTGGATCAGGTAGTAATGTGGGACCACACTGGAACAGTCAATTAAACCTGGTTTCGATCAATGTTTTAGAGAATATTTCATGTTAGGTCTAGGTTAGGTCTGGGATTTGCTCTCATCAGGCTCATTCTTTCGCATATTTCTCATACTTCATGGCTAGATCCTGGGCTATTTCTGGATTGGATCACGTAGTAATGTGGTACCACACTCAAACAGTCGATTAAACCAGGTTTCTATCAATATTTTTGAGGATAACGCAAGTTAGGTCTGGGATAGGTCTGGGATTTGCCCTCATCAGGCTCATACTTTCGCGTTTTTCACATACTTGTTGAACAGATCCTGGGTTTTTTCCGGTTTGGGTCACGTACTAATGTGGTACCACGCTGAAACAGTCAATTAAACCTGGTTTCGTTCAATATTTTAGAGGATAACGCAAGTTAGGTCTGGGATAGGTCTGGGATTTGCCCTCATCAGGCTCATACTTTCGCGTTTTTCACATACTTGTTGAACAGATCCTGGGTTTTTTCCTGTTTGGGTCACGTAGTAGTGTGGTACCACACTGAAGCAGACGATTAAACCTGGTTTCGATCAATATTTTAGAGGATAACGCAAGTTAGGTCTGGGATAGGTCTGGGATTTGCCCTCATCAGGCTCATACTTTCGCGTTTTTCACATACTTGTTGAACAGATCCTGGGTTTTTCCTGGTTTGGATCAGGTAGTAATGTGGGACCACACTGGAACAGTCAATTAAACCTGGTTTCGATCAATGTTTTAGAGAATATTTCATGTTAGGTCTAGGTTAGGTCTGGGATTTGCTCTCATCAGGCTCATTCTTTCGCATATTTCTCATACTTCATGGCTAGATCCTGGGCTATTTCTGGATCGGATCACGTAGTAATGTGGTACCACACTGAAACAGTCGATTAAACCAGGTTTCGATCAATATTTTGGAGGATAACGCATGTTAGGTCTGGGATAGGTCTGGGATTCGCCCTCATCAGGCTCATACTTTCGCGTATTTCACATACTTGTTGAACTGGTCCTGGGTTTTTTCTGGTTTGGATCACGTAGCTATGTGGAACCACACTGAAGCAGTCGATTAAACCTGGTTTCGATCAATATTTTAGAGGATAACGCAAGTTTGGTCTGGGATAGGTCTGGGATTTGCCCTCATCAGGCTCATACTTTCGCATTCTTCACATACTTGTTGAACGGATCCTGGGTTTTTTCTGGTTTGGATCACGTAGTAATATGGGACCACACTGAAACAATCAATTAAACCTGGTCATGATCAATATTTTAGAGAATAATTCATGTTATGTCTAGGTTAGGTCTAGGATTTGCCCTCATCAGGCTCATTCTTTCGCATATTTCTCATACTTGATGGCTAGATCCTGGGCTTTTTCTGGATTGCATCACGTAGTAATGTGGTACCACACTGAAACAGTCGATTAAACCAGGTTTCGATCAATATTTTTGAGGATAACGCATGTTAGGTTTGGGTTAGGTCTAGGATTTGCCCTCATCAGGCTCATACTTTCGCATATTTCTCATACTTCATGGCTGGATCCTGGGCTATTTCTGGATTGGATCACGTAGTAATGTGGTACCACACTCAAACAGTCGATTAAACCAGGTTTCTATCAATATTTTTGAGGATAACGCAAGTTAGGTCTGGGATAGGTCTGGGATTTGCCCTCATCAGGCTCATACTTTCGCGTTTTTCACATACTTGTTGAACAGATCCTGGGTTTTTTCCGGTTTGGGTCACGTACTAATGTGGTACCACGCTGAAACAGTCAATTAAACCTGGTTTCGTTCAATATTTTAGAGGATAACGCAAGTTAGGTCTGGGATAGGTCTGGGATTTGCCCTCATCAGGCTCATACTTTCGCGTTTTTCACATACATGTTGAACAGATCCTGGGTTTTTTCCTGTTTGGGTCACGTAGTAGTGTGGTACCACACTGAAGCAGTCGATTAAACCTGGTTTCGATCAATATTTTAGAGGATAACGCAAGTTAGGTCTGGGATAGGTCTGGGATTTGCCCTCATCAGGCTCATACTTTCGCGTTTTTCACATACTTGTTGAACAGATCCTGGGTTTTTCCTGGTTTGGATCAGGTAGTAATGTGGGACCACACTGGAACAGTCAATTAAACCTGGTTTCGATCAATGTTTTAGAGAATATTTCATGTTAGGTCTAGGTTAGGTCTGGGATTTGCTCTCATCAGGCTCATTCTTTCGCATATTTCTCATACTTCATGGCTAGATCCTGGGCTATTTCTGGATTGGATCACGTAGTAATGTGGTACCACACTGAAACAGTCGATTAAACCAGGTTTCGATCAATATTTTAGAGAATAATTCATGTTAGGTCTGGGTTAGGTCTAGGATTTGCTCTCATCAGGCTCATACTTTCGCATATTTCTCATACTTCATGGCTAGATCCTGGGCTATTTCTGGATTGGATCACGTAGTAATGTGGTACCACACTGAAACAGTCAATTAAACCTGGTTTCCATCAATATTTTAGAGGACAATGCAAGTTAGGTCTGGGATAGGTCTGGGATTTGCCCACATCAGGGTCATACGTTCGCATTTTTCACATGCTTGTTGAACAGATCCTGGGTTTTGTCTGGTATGGATCACGCAGTAATGTGGTACCACACTGAAGCATTCAGTTAAACCTGGTCTTGATAAATATTTTTGAGGATAACGCATGTTAGGTCTGGGTTAGGTCTAGGATTTGCCCTCATCAGGCTCATACTTTCGCATATTTCTTATACTTCATGGATAGATCCTGGGCTATTTTCTGGTTTGGATCACATAGTAATGTGGTACCACACTGAAACAGTTGATTAAACCAGGTTTCGATCAATATTTTAGAGGATAACGCAAGTTTGGTCTGGGATAGGTCTGGGATTTGCCCTGATCAGGCTCATACTTTTGCATTTTTCGCATACTTGTTGGCCAGATCCTGGGCTTTTTCTGGTTTGTATCACGTAGTAATGAGGTACCACACTGAAACAGTCAATTAAGCCTGGTTTTGATCAATATTTTAGAGGATAACGCATGTTAGGTCTGGGTTAGGTCTAGGATTTGCCCCCATCAGGCTTATACTTTCGCATATTTCTCATACTTCATGGCTGGATCCTGGGCTATTTCTGGATTGGGTCACGTAGTAATGTGGTACCACACTGAAACAGTCAATTAAGCCTGGTTTTGATCAATATTTTAGAGAATAATTCATGTTAGGTCCAGGTTAGGTCTGGGATTTGCTCTCGTCGGGCTCATTCTTTCGCATATTTCTCATACTTGATACCTAGATCCTGGGCTTTTTCTGGATTGCATCACGTAGTAATGAAGTGCAACACTGAAACAGTCAATTAAGACTGGTTTCCATCAATATTTTAGAGGACAACGCATGTTAGGTCTAGGTTAGGCCTGGGATTTGCCCTCATCAGGGTCATACTTTCGCAGTCTTAACATACATGTTGACGTGATCGAGGGTTTTTTCTGCTTTGTATCACGTAGTAAAAAGGTACCACACTGAAACAGTCCATTAAACCTGGTTTGGATCAATATTTTAGAGGATAATGCAAGTTAGGTCTGGGATTGGTCTGGGATTTGCCCTCATCAGGCTCATACTTTCGCGTTTTTCACATACTTGTTGAACAGATCCTGGGTTTTTTCCGGTTTGGGTCACGTAGTAATGTGGTACCACACTGAAACAGTCAATTAAACCTGGTTTCGCTCAATATTTTAGAAGATAACGCATGTTAGGCCTAGGTTAGGCCTGGGATTTGCCCTCATCAGGGTCATACTTTCGCAGTTTTAACATGCATGTTGACCTGATCAAGTGTTTTTTCTGCTTTGGATCACGTAGTAAAGTGGTACCACAACTAAAACAGTCAATTAAACCTGGTTTCGATCACTATTTTAGAGGATAACGCAAGTTAGGTCTGGGATAGGTCTGGGATTAGCCCTCATCAGGCTCATACTTTCGCAGTTTTAACATGCATGTTGACCTGATCGAGGGTTTTTTCTGCTTTGGATCACGTAGTAAAGTGGTACCACAACTAAAACAGTCAATTAAACCTGGTTTCGATCAATATTTTAGAGAATAATTCATGTTAGGTCTAGGTTAGGTCTGGGATTAGCCCTCATCAGACTCATACTTTCGCACACTTCACATACTCGTTGACAAGATCCTGGGTTTTTTTCTTGTTTGGATCACGTAGTAATGTGGTACCACACTGAAACAGTCGATTAAACCTGGTTTCGATTAATGTCTTAGAGGATAACGCATGTTAGGTCTGGGATAGGTCTGGGATTCGCCCTCATCAGGCTCATACTTTCGCATATTTCTCATTCTTGATGGCCAGATCCTGGGCTTTTTCTGGATTGCATCATGTAGTAATGAAGTACAACACTGAAACAGTCAATTAAACCTGGTTTCGATCAATATCTTAGAGGACAACGCAAGTTAGGTCTGGGATAGGTCTGGGATTTGCCCTCATCAGGCTCATACTTTCGCGTTTTTCACATACTTGTTGAACAGATCCTGGGTTTTTTCTGGTTTGGATCACGTAGTAGTGTGGTACCACACTGAAACAGTACATTAAACCTGGTTTCGATCAATATTTTTGAGGATAACGCATGTTAGGTCTAGGTTAGGCCGGGGATTTTCACTCATCAGACTCATACTTTCGCATTCTTCACATACTTGTTGAACGGATCCTGGGTTTTTTCTGGTTTGGATTACGTATTAATGTGGGACCACACTGAAACAATCAAATAAACCTGGCCTTGATAAATATTTTAGAGGATAACGCGTGTTAGGTCTAGGTTAGCCCAGGGATTTGCCCTCATCAGGCTCATACTTTCGCGTTTTTCACATACTTGTTGAACAGATCCTGGGTTTTTCCTGGTTTGGATCAGGTAGTAATGTGGGACTACACTGGAACAGTCAATTAAACCTGGTTTCGATCAATGTTTTAGAGAATATTTCATGTTATGTCTACGTTAGGTCTGGGATTTGCTCTCATCAGGCTCATTCTTTCGCATATTTCTCATACTTCATGGCTAGATCCTGGGCTATTTCTGGATTGGATCACGTAGTAATGTGGTACCACACTGGAACAGTCGATTAAACCAGGTTTCTATCAATATTTTTGAGGATAACGCAAGTTAGGTCTGGGATAGGTCTGGGATTTGCCCTCATCAGGCTCATACTTTCGCGTTTTTCACATACTTGTTGAACAGATCCTGGGTTTTTTCCTGTTTGGGTCACGTAGTAGTGTGGTACCACACTGAAGCAGTCGATTAAACCTGGTTTCGATCAATATTTTAGAGGATAACGCAAGTTTGGTCTGGGATAGGTCTGGGATTTGCCCTCATCAGGCTCATACTTTCGCATTCTTCACATACTTGTTGAACAGATCCTGGGTTTTTCCTGGTTTGGATCAGGTAGTAATGTGGGACCACACTGGAACAGTCAATTAAACCTGGTTTCGATCAATGTTTTAGAGAATATTTCATGTTAGGTCTAGGTTAGGTCTGGGATTTGCTCTCATCAGGCTCATTTTTTCGCATATTTCTCATACTTCATGGCTAGATCCTGGGCTATTTCTGGATTGGATCACGTAGTAATGTGGTACCACACTCAAACAGTCGATTAAACCAGGTTTCTATCAATATCTTTGAGGATAACGCAAGTTAGGTCTGGGATAGGTCTGGGATTTGCCCTCATCAGGCTCATACTTTCGCGTTTTTCACATACTTGTTGAACAGATCCTGGGTTTTTTCCGGTTTGGGTCACGTACTAATGTGGTACCACGCTGAAACAGTCAATTAAACCTGGTTTCGTTCAATATTTTAGAGGATAACGCAAGTTAGGTCTGGGATAGGTCTGGGATTTGCGCTCATCAGGCTCATACTTTCGCGTTTTTCACATACTTGTTGAACAGATCCTGGGTTTTTTCCTGTTTGGGTCACGTAGTAGTGTGGTACCACACTGAAGCAGTCGATTAAACCTGGTTTCGATCAATATTTTAGAGGATAACGCAAGTTAGTTCTGGGATAGGTCTGGGATTTGCCCTCATCAGGCTCATACTTTCGCGTTTTTCACATACTTGTTGAACAGATCCTGGGTTTTTCCTGGTTTGGATCAGGTAGTAATGTGGGACCACACTGGAACAGTCAATTAAACCTGGTTTCGATCAATGTTTTAGAGAATATTTCATGTTAGGTCTAGGTTAGGTCTGGGATTTGCTCTCATCAGGCTCATTCTTTCGCATATTTCTCATACTTCATGGCTAGATCCTGGGCTATTTCTGGATTGGATCACGTAGTAATGTGGTACCACACTGAAACAGTCGATTAAACCAGGTTTCGATCAATATTTTTGAGAATAATTCATGTTATGTCTAGGTTAGGTCTAGGATTTGCCCTCATCAGGCTCATTCTTTCGCATATTTCTCATACTTGATGGCTAGATCCTGGGCTTTTTCTGGATTGCATCACGTAGTATTGTGGTACCACACTGAAACAGTCGATTAAACCAGGTTTCGATCAATATTTTAGAGAATAATTCATGTTAGGTCTGGGTTAGGTCTAGGATTTGCTCTCATCAGGCTCATACTTTCGCATATTTCTCATACTTCATGGCTAGATCCTGGGCTATTTCTGGATTGGATCACGTAGTAATGTGGGACTACACTGGAACAGTCAATTAAACCTGGTTTCGATCAATGTTTTAGAGAATATTTCATGTTATGTCTACGTTAGGTCTGGGATTTGCTCTCATCAGGCTCATTCTTTCGCATATTTCTCATACTTGATGGCTAGATCCTGGGCTTTTTCTGGATTGCATCACGTAGTAATGTGGTACCACACTGAAACAGTCGATTAAACTAGGTTTCGATCAATATTTTTGAGGATAACGCATGTTAGGTTTGGGTTAGGTCTAGGATTTGCCCTCATCAGGCTCATACTTTCGCATATTTCTCATACTTCATGGCTGGATCCTGGGCTATTTCTGGATTGGATCACGTAGTAATGTGGTACCACACTCAAACAGTCGATTAAACCAGGTTTCTATCAATATTTTTGAGGATAACGCAAGTTAGGTCTGGGATAGGTCTGGGATTTGCCCTCATCAGGCTCATACTTTCGCGTTTTTCACATACTTGTTGAACAGATCCTGGGTTTTTTCCGGTTTGGGTCACGTACTAATGTGGTACCACGCTGAAACAGTCAATTAAACCTGGTTTCGTTCAATATTTTAGAGGATAACGCAAGTTAGGTCTGGGATAGGTCTGGGATTTGCCCTCATCAGGCTCATACTTTCGCGTTTTTCACATACATGTTGAACAGATCCTGGGTTTTTTCCTGTTTGGGTCACGTAGTAGTGTGGTACCACACTGAAGCAGTCGATTAAACCTGGTTTCGATCAATATTTTAGAGGATAACGCAAGTTAGGTCTGGGATAGGTCTGGGATTTGCCCTCATCAGGCTCATACTTTCGCGTTTTTCACATACTTGTTGAACAGATCCTGGGTTTTTCCTGGTTTGGATCAGGTAGTAATGTGGGACCACACTGGAACAGTCAATTAAACCTGGTTTCGATCAATGTTTTAGAGAATATTTCATGTTAGGTCTAGGTTAGGTCTGGGATTTGCTCTCATCAGGCTCATTCTTTCGCATATTTCTCATACTTCATGGCTAGATCCTGGGCTATTTCTGGATTGGATCACGTAGTAATGTGGTACCACACTGAAACAGTCGATTAAACCAGGTTTCGATCAATATTTTTGAGAATAATTCATGTTATGTCTAGGTTAGGTCTAGGATTTGCCCTCATCAGGCTCATTCTTTCGCATATTTCTCATACTTGATGGCTAGATCCTGGGCTTTTTCTGGATTGCATCACGTAGTATTGTGGTACCACACTGAAACAGTCGATTAAACCAGGTTTCGATCAATATTTTAGAGAATAATTCATGTTAGGTCTGGGTTAGGTCTAGGATTTGCTCTCATCAGGCTCATACTTTCGCATATTTCTCATACTTCATGGCTAGATCCTGGGCTATTTCTGGATTGGATCACGTAGTAATGTGGTACCACACTGAAACAGTCAATTAAACCTGATTTCCATCAATATTTTAGAGGACAATGCAAGTTAGGTCTGGGATAGGTCTGGGATTTGCCCACATCAGGGTCATACGTTCGCATTTTTCACATACTTGTTGAACAGATCCTGGGTTTTCTCTGGTATGGATCACGCAGTAATGTGGTACCACACTGAAGCATTCAGTTAAACCTGGTCTTGATAAATATTTTTGAGGATAACGCATGTTAGGTCTGGGTTAGGTCTAGGATTTGCCCTCATCAGGCTCATACTTTCGCATATTTCTTATACTTCATGGATAGATCCTGGGCTATTTTCTGGTTTGGATCACATAGTAATGTGGTACCACACTGAAACAGTTGATTAAACCAGGTTTCGATCAATATTTTAGAGGATAACGCAAGTTTGGTCTGGGATAGGTCTGGGATTTGCCCTGATCAGGCTCATACTTTTGCATTTTTCGCATACTTGTTGGCCAGATCCTGGGCTTTTTCTGGTTTGTATCACGTAGTAATGAGGTACCTCACTGAAACAGTCAATAAAAGCTGGTTCCGAATAGTATTTTAGAGGATAACTCTGGTTATGTCTGGGTTCGTTCTGGTATTTGCAATCATCTTGCTCATACTTTCGCTTTTTTCGCATACTTGTTGGCCAGATGCTGGGTTTTTTCTGGTTTGGACCACGTAGTAATGAGGTACCTCACTGAAACAGTCAATAAAAGCTGGTTGCGAATAGTATTTTAGAGGATAACTCTGGTTATGTCTGGGTTCGTTCTGGTATTTGCAATCATCTTGCTCATACTTTCGCTTTTTTCGCATACTTGTTAGCCAGATGCTGGATTTTTTCTGGTTTGGATCCCGTAATAATGACGTTCCACACCGAAGCAGTCAATTAAACCTGGTTTCGATTAATACTTTAGAGGATATTGCCGGTTATATCTCGGTTAGGTCGCGGATTTGCCCTCATCTGGCTCGTACCTTCGCATTTTTCGCATACTTGTTGGCCAGATCCTGGCCTTTTTCTGGTTTGTATCACGTAGTAATGAGGTACCTTACTGAAACAGTCAATAAAAGCTGGTTGCGAATAGTATTTTAGAGGATAACTCTGGTTATGTCTGGGTTCGTTCTGGTATTTGCAATCATCTTGCTCATACTTTCGCTTTTTTCGCATACTTGTTAGCCAGATGCTGGATTTTTTCTGGTTTGGATCCCGTAATAATGACATTCCACACCGAAACAGTCAATTAAACCCGGTTTCGATTAATATTTTAGAGGATATTGCCGGTTATATCTCGGTTAGGTCTGAGATTTGCCCTCATCTGGCCCGTACTTTCGCATTTTTCGCATACTTGAGTGGCCAGATCCTGTGTTCTTCTATTGTTAGGATCACGTAGTAATGTGGTACCACACTGAAACAGTCAATTGAACCTGGTAGCGACTAAAATTTTACAGGATAACGCAGGTTATGTCTCGGTTAGTTCTGGGATTTGCCCTCATCTGGCCCGTACTTTCGCGTTTCTCGCATACTTGTTCGCAAGATCCTGGGCTTTTTCTGGTTTGTGTCACGTAGTAATGCGGTACCACACCGAAACAGTCAATTAAACCTTGGTTGCGATTAATATTTTAGAGGATAATGCAGGTTATGTCTCGGTTAGGTCTGGTATTTGCAATCATCTTCCTTATACTTTCGCTTTCTTCGCATACTTGTTGGCCAGATGCTGGGTTTTTTCTGGTTTGGACCACGTAGTAATGAGGTACCTCACTGAAACGGTCAATAAAAGCTGGTTCCGATTAGTGTTTTAGAGGATAACGCCGGTTATATCTCGGTTATGTCTCGGATTTGCCCTCATCTGGCTCGTACCTTCGCATTTTTCCCATACTTGTTGGCCAGATCCTGGCCTTTTTCTGGCTTGGACCAAGTAGTAATGTGGGACCACACTGAAACAGTCAATTAAACCTGGTTGCGATTAATATTTTTGAGGATAACGCCGTTTATGTCTCGGTTAGGTCTGGGATTTGCCCTCATCTGGCTCGTACTTTCGCATTTTTCGCATACTTGTTGGCCAGATCCTGGCCTTTTTCTGGTTTGTATCACGTAGTAATTAGGTACCTCACTGAAACAGTCAATAAAAGCTGGTTCCGAATAGTATTTTAGAGGATAACTCTGGTTATGTCTGGGTTCGTTCTGGTATTTGCAATCATCTTGCTCATACTTTCGCTTTTTTCGCATACTTGTTGGCCAGATGCTGGGTTTTTTCTGGTTTGGACCACGTAGTAATGAGGTACCTCACTGAAACAGTCAATAAAAGCTGGTTCCGATTAGTGGTTTAGAGGATAACGCCGGTTATATCGCGGTTAGGTCTGGGATTTGCACTCATCTGGTTCGTACCTTCGCATTTTTCGCATACTTGTTGGCCAGATCCTGGCCTTTTTCTGGTTTGTATCACGTAGTAATGTGGTACCACACCTGAAGAGTCAATTGAACCTGTTTGCGATTAATATTTTAGAGGATAACGCCGGTTATGTCTCGGTTAGGTCTGGGATTTGCCCTCATCTGGCTCGTACTTTCGCATTTTTCGCATACTTGTTGGCCAGATCCTGGCCTTTTTCTGGTTTGTATCACGTAGTAATGAGGTACCTCACTGAAACAGTCAATAAAAGCTGGTTCCGAATAGTATTTTACAGGATAACTCTGGTTATGTCTGGGTTCGTTCTGGTATTTGCAATCATGTGGCTCATACTTTCGCGTTTTTCGCATATTTGTAGGCCAGATCCTGGGTTTTTTCTGGTTTGGATTCCGTAGTAATGAGGTGCCACACCGAAACAGTCAATTAAACCTGGTTGCGATTAATATTTTAGAGGATGACGCCGGTTATGTCTCGGTTAGGGCTGAGATTTGCCCTCATCTGGCTCGTACTTTCGCATTTCTCGCATACTTGTTGGCCAGATGCTGGGTTTTTCCTGGTTTGGATCACGTAATAATGACGTTCCACACGGAAACAGTCAATTAAACCTGGTTTCTATTAATAGTTTAGAGGATAACGCCGGTTTTGTTTCGGTTAGGTCAGGGATTTGCCCTCATCTGGCTCGTACTTTCGCATTTCTCGCATACTTGTTGGCCAGATCCTGGCCTTTTTCTGGTTTGTATCACGTAGTAATGTGGTACCACACTGAAACAGTCAATAGAAGCTGGTTCCGAATAGTATTCTAGAGGATAACGCTGGCTATGTCTGGGTTAGTTCTGGTATTTTCAATCATCTTGCTCATACTTTCGCTTTTTTCGCATACTTGTTGGCCAGATGCTGGGTTTTTTCTGGTTTGGACAACGTAGTAATGAGGTACCTCACTGAAACAGTCAATAGAAGCTGGTTCCGAATAGTATTTTAGAGGATAACGCTGGCTACGTCTGGGTTAGTTCTGGTATTTGCAATCATCTGGCTCATACTTTCGCTTTTTTCGCATACTTGTTGGCCAGATGCTGGGTTTTTTCTGGTTTGGGCCACGTAGTAATGAGGTACCTCACTGAAACGGTCAATAAAAGCTGGTTCCGATTAGTGTTTTAGAGGATAACGCCGGTTATATCTCGGCTAGGTCTCGGATTTGCCCTCATCTGGCTCGTACCATCGCATTTTTCCCATACTTGTTGGCCAGATCCTGGCCTTTTTCTGGCTTGGACCAAGTAGTAATGTGGGACCACACTGACACAGTCAATTAAACCTGGTTGCGATTAATATTTTAGAGGATAACGTCGTTTATGACTCGGTTAGGTCTGGGATTTGCCCTCATCTGGCTCGTACTTTCGCATTTTTCGCATACTTGTTGGCCAGATCCTGGCCTTTTTCTGGTTTGTATCACGTAGTAATGAGGTACCTCACTGAAACAGTCAATAAAAGCTGGTTCCGAATAGTATTTTGGAGGATAACTCTGGTTATGTCTGGGTTCGTTCTGGTATTTGCAATCATCTTGCTCATACTTTCGCTTTTTTCGCATACTTGTTGGCCAGATGCTGGGTTTTTTCTGGTTTGGACCACGTAGTAATGAGGTACCTCACTGAAACAGTCAATAAAAGCTGGTTCCGATTAGTGTTTTAGAGGATAACGCCGGTTATATCTCGGTTAGGTCTGGGATTTGCACTCATCTGGTTCGTACCTCCGCATTTTTCGCATACTTGTTGGCCAGATCCTGGCCTTTTTCTGGTTTGTATCACATAGTAATGTGGTACCACACTGAAACAGTCAATAGAAGCTGGTTCCGAATAGTATTTTAGAGGATAACGCTGGCTATGTCTGGGTTAGTTCTGGTATTTGCAATCATGTGGCTCATACTTTCGCGTTTTTCGCATATTTGTTGGCCAGATCCTGGGTTTTTTCTGGTTTGGATTCCGTAGTAATGAGGTGCCACACCGAAACAGTCAATTAAACCTGGTTGCGATTAATATGTTAGAGGATAACGCCGGTTATGTCTCGGTTAGGGCTGAGATTTGCCCTCATCTGGCTCGTACTTTCGCATTTCTCGCATACTTGTTGGCCAGATGCTGGGTTTTTTCTGGTTTGGATCACGTAATAATGATGTTCCACACCGAAACAGTCAATTAAACCTGGTTTCTATTAATATTTTAGAGGATAACGCCGGTTTTGTCTCGGTTAGGTCTGGGATTTGCCCTCATCTGGCTCGTACTTTCGCATTTCTCGCATACTTGTTGGCCAGATCCTGGGCTTTTTCTGGTTCGGATCACGTAGTAATGTGGTACCACACTGAGACAGTCAATAAAAGTTGGTCCCGATTAGTATTTTAGAGGATAACGCCGGTTATGTCTCGGTTAGGTCTGGGATTTGCCTTCATCTGGCTCGTACTTTCGCATTTTTCGCATACTTGTTGGCCAGATCCTGGCCTTTTTCTGGTTTCTATCACGTAGTAATGTGGTACCACACTGAAACAGTCAATAGAAGCTGGTTCCGAATAGTATTCTAGAGGATAACGCTGGCTATGTCTGGGTTAGTTCTGGTATTTGCAATCATCTTGCTCATACTTTCGCGTTTTTCGCATACTTGTTGGCCAGATGCTGGGTTTTTTCTGGCTTGGGCCACGTAGTAATGAGGTACCTCACTGAAACGGTCAATAAAAGCTGGTTCCGATTAGTGTTTTAGAGGATAACGCCGGTTATATCTCGGCTAGGTCTCGGATTTGCCCTCATCTGGCTCGTACCATCGCATTTTTCCCATACTTGTTGGCCAGATCCTGGCCTTTTTCTGGCTTGGACCAAGTAGTAATGTGGGACCACACTGACACAGTCAATTAAACCTGGTTGCGATTAATATTTTAGAGGATAACGTCGTTTATGACTCGGTTAGGTCTGGGATTTGCCCTCATCTGGCTCGTACTTTCGCATTTTTCGCATACTTGTTGGCCAGATCCTGGCCTTTTTCTGGTTTGTATCACGTAGTAATGAGGTACCTCACTGAAACAGTCAATAAAAGCTGGTTCCGAATAGTATTTTGGAGGATAACTCTGGTTATGTCTGGGTTCGTTCTGGTATTTGCAATCATCTTGCTCATACTTTCGCTTTTTTCGCATACTTGTTGGCCAGATGCTGGGTTTTTTCTGGTTTGGACCACGTAGTAATGAGGTACCTCACTGAAACAGTCAATAAAAGCTGGTTCCGATTAGTGTTTTAGAGGATAACGCCGGTTATATCTCGGTTAGGTCTGGGATTTGCACTCATCTGGTTCGTACCTCCGCATTTTTCGCATACTTGTTGGCCAGATCCTGGCCTTTTTCTGGTTTGTATCACATAGTAATGTGGTACCACACTGAAACAGTCAATAGAAGCTGGTTCCGAATAGTATTTTAGAGGATAACGCTGGCTATGTCTGGGTTAGTTCTGGTATTTGCAATCATGTGGCTCATACTTTCGCGTTTTTCGCATATTTGTTGGCCAGATCCTGGGTTTTTTCTGGTTTGGATTCCGTAGTAATGAGGTGCCACACCGAAACAGTCAATTAAACCTGGTTGCGATTAATATTTTAGAGGATAACGCCGGTTATGTCTCGGTTAGGGCTGAGATTTGCCCTCATCTGGCTCGTACTTTCGCATTTCTCGCATACTTGTTGGCCAGATGCTGGGTTTTTTCTGGTTTGGATCACGTAATAATGATGTTCCACACCGAAACAGTCAATTAAACCTGGTTTCTATTAATATTTTAGAGGATAACGCCGGTTTTGTCTCGGTTAGGTCTGGGATTTGCCCTCATCTGGCTCGTACTTTCGCATTTCTCGCATACTTGTTGGCCAGATCCTGGGCTTTTTCTGGTTCGGATCACGTAGTAATGTGGTACCACACTGAGACAGTCAATAAAAGTTGGTCCCGATTAGTATTTTAGAGGATAACGCCGGTTATGTCTCGGTTAGGTCTGGGATTTGCCTTCATCTGGCTCGTACTTTCGCATTTTTCGCATACTTGTTGGCCAGATCCTGGCCTTTTTCTGGTTTCTATCACGTAGTAATGTGGTACCACACTGAAACAGTCAATAGAAGCTGGTTCCGAATAGTATTCTAGGGGATAACGCTGGCTATGTCTGGGTTAGTTCTGGTATTTGCAATCATCTTGCTCATACTTTCGCGTTTTTCGCATACTTGTTGGCCAGATGCTGGGTTTTTTCTGGTTTGGACAACGTAGTAATGAGGTACCTCACTGAAACAGTCAATAAAAGCTGGTTCCGATTAGAGTTTTAGAGGATAACGCTGGTTATGTCTGGGTTAGTTCTGGTATTTGCAATCATCTGGCTCATGCTTTCGCGTTTTTCTCATATTTGTTGGCCAGATCCTGGGTTTTTTCTGGTTTGGATTCCGTAGTAATGAGGTGCCACACCGAAACAGTCAATTAAACCTGGTTGCGAATAATATTTTAGAGGATAACGTCGTTTATGACTCGGTTAGGTCTCGGATTTGCCCTCATCTGGCTCGTACCATCGCATTTTTCCCATACTTGTTGGCCAGATCCTGGCCTTTTTCTGGCTTGGACCAAGTAGTAATGTGGGACCACACTGACACAGTCAATTAAACCTGGTTGCGATTAATATTTTAGAGGATAACGCCGGTTATGTCTCGGTTAGGTCTGGGATTTGCCTTCATCTGGCTCGTACTTTCGCATTTTTCGCATACTTGTTGGCCAGATCCTGGCCTTTTTCTGGTTTCTATCACGTAGTAATGTGGTACCACACTGAAACAGTCAATAGAAGCTGGTTCCGAATAGTATTCTAGAGGATAACGCTGGCTATGTCTGGGTTAGTTCTGGTATTTGCAATCATCTTGCTCATACTTTCGCGTTTTTCGCATACTTGTTGGCCAGATGCTGGGTTTTTTCTGGTTTGGACAACGTAGTAATGAGGTACCTCACTGAAACAGTCAATAAAAGCTGGTTCCGATTAGAGTTTTAGAGGATAACGCTGGTTATGTCTGGGTTAGTTCTGGTATTTGCAATCATCTGGCTCATGCTTTCGCGTTTTTCTCATATTTGTTGGCCAGATCCTGGGTTTTTTCTGGTTTGGATTCCGTAGTAATGAGGTGCCACACCGAAACAGTCAATTAAACCTGGTTGCGAATAATATTTTAGAGGATAACGCCGGTTATGTCTCGGTTAGGGCTGGGATTTGCCCTCATCTGGCTCGTACCAATCGCATTTCTCGCATACTTGTTGGCCAGATCCTGGGCTTTTTCTGGTTCGGATCACGTAGTAATGTGGTACCACACTGAGACAGTCAATAAAAGTTGGTCCCGATTAGTATTTTAGAGGATAACGCTGGTTATGTTTCGGTTAGGTCTGGGATTTGCCCTCATCTGGCTCGTACTTTCGCATTTTTCGCATACTTGTTGGCCAGATCCTGGGTTTTTCCTGGTTTGGATCCCGTAATAATGACATTCCACACCGAAACAGTCAATTAAACCTGGTTTCTATTAATATTTTAGAGGATATTGCCGGTTATATCTCGGTTAGGTCTGGGATTTGCCCTCATCTGGCCCGTACTTTCGCATTTTTCGCATACTTGAATGGCCAGATCCTGTGTTCTTCTATTGTTAGGATCACGTAGTAATGTGGTATCACACTGAAACAGTCAATAAAAGATGGTTCGGAATAGTATTTTAGAGGATAACGCTAGCTATGTCTGGGTTAGTAATGGTATTTCCAATCATCTGGCTCATACTTTCGCGTTTTTCGCATATATGTTGGCCAGATCCTGGGTTTTTTCTGGTTAGGATCCCGTAGTAATGAGGTTCCACACCGAAACAGTCAATTAAACCTGGTTGCGATTAGTATTTTAGAGGATAACGCCGGTTATGTCTCGGTTAGGTCTGGGATTTGCCCTCATCTGGCTCGTACATTCGCATTTTTCGCATACTTGAATGGCCAGATCCTGTGTTTTTCTATTGTTAGGATCACGTAGTAATGTGGTACCACACTGAAACAGTCAATTAAACCTGGTTGCGACTAAAATTTTAGAGGATAACGCAGGTTATGTCTCGGTTAGTTCTGGTATTTGCAATCATCTGGCTCATACTTGTTCGCAAGATCCTGGGCTTTTTCTGGTTTGTGTCACGTAGTAATGTGGTACCACACTGAAACAGTCAATTAAACCTGGTTGCGACTAAAATTTTAGAGGATAACGCAGGTTATGTCTCGGTTAGTTCTGGTATTTGCAATCATCTGGCTCATACTTGTTCGCAAGATCCTGGGCTTTTTCTGGTTTGTGTCACGTAGTAATGCGGTACCACACCGAAACAGTCAATTAAACCTGGTTGCGATTAATATTTTAGAGGATAACGCGGGTTATGTCTCGGTTAGGTCTGGGTTTTGCCCTCATCTGGCTCGTACTTTCGCATTTTTCGCATACTTGTTGGCCAGATCCTGGGCTTTTTCTGGTTTGTATCACGTAGTAATGTGGTACCACACTGAAACAGTCAATAGAAGCTGGTTCCGAATAGTATTTTAGAGGATAACGCCGGTTATATCTCGGTTAGGTCTGGGATTTGCCCTCATCTGGCTCGTACCTTCGCATTCTTCGCGTACTTGTTGGCCAGATCCTGGCCTTTTTCTGGCTCGGACCACGTAGTAATGTGGTACCACACCGAAACAGGGTATTAATCCCGGTTGCAATTAATATTTTAGAGGATAACGCCGGTTATGTCTCGGTTAGGGCTGGGATTTGACCTCATCTGGCTCGTACTTTCGCATTTCTCGCATACTTGTTGGCCAGATCCTGGGCTTTTTCAGGTTTGGGTCACGTAGTAATGTGGTACCACACTGAAACAGTCAATAAAAGCTGGACCCGAATAGTATTTTAGAGGATAACGCTGGCTATGTCTGGGTTAGTTCTGGTATTTGCAATCATCTGGCTCATACTTTCGCGTTTTTCGCATATTTGTTGGCCAGATCCTGGGTTTTTTCTGGTCAGGATCCCGTAGTAACGAGGTTCCACACCGAAACAGTCAATTAAACCTGGTTGCGATTAATATTTTAGAGGATAACGCCGGTTATGTCTCGGTTAGGTCTGGGATTTGCCCTCATCTGGCTCGTACCTGCGCATTTTTCGCATACTTGTTGGCCATATCCTGGCCTTATTCTGGTTTGTATCACGTAGTAATGTGGTACCACACTGAAACAGTCAATAGAAGCTGGTTCCGAATAGTATTTTAGAGGATAACGCTGGCTATGTCTGGGTTAGTTCTGGTATTTGCGATCATCTGGCTCATACTTTCGCGTTTTTCGCATATTTGTTGGCAAGATCCTGGGTTTTTTCTGGTTTGGATCCCGTAGTAATGAGGTTCCACACCGAAACAGTCAATTAAACCTGGTTGCGATTAATATTTTAGAGGATAACGCCGGTTATGTCTCGGTTAGGTTTGGGATTTGCCCTCATCTGGCTCGTACTTTCGCATTTTTCGCATACTTGTTGGCCAGATCCTGGGCTTTTTCTGGTTTGGATCACGCAGTAACGTGGTACCACACTGAAACAGTCAATAAAAGCTGGTTCCGATTAGTGTTTTAGAGGATAACGCTGGTTATGTCTGGGTTAGTTCTGGTATTTGCAATCATCTTGCTCATACTTTCGCTTTTTTCGCATACTTGTTGGCCAGATGCTGGGTTTCGTCTAGTTTGGACCACGTAGTAATGAGGTACCTCACTGAAACAGTCAATAAAAGCTGGTTCCGATTAGTGTTTTAGAGGATAACGCTGGTTATGTCTGGGTTAGTTCTGGTATTTGCAATCATCTTGCTTATACTTTTGCATTTCTCGCATACTTGTTGGCCAGATCCTGGCCTTTTTCTGGTTTGTATCACGTAGTAATGTGGTACCACACTGAAACAGTCAATAGAAGCTGGTTCCGAATAGTATTCTAGAGGATAACGCTGGCTATGTCTGGGTTAGTTCTGGTATTTGCAATCATCTTGCTCATACTTTCGCTTTTTTCGCATACTTTTTGGCCAGATGCTGGGTTTTTTCTGGTTGGGACAACGTAGTAATGAGGTACCTCACTGAAACAGTCAATAAAAGCTGGTTCCGATTAGAGTTTTAGAGGATAACGCTGGTTATGTCTGGGTTAGTTCTGGTATTTGCAATCATCTGGCTCATGCTTTCGCGTTTTTCTCATATTTGTTGGCCAGACCCTGGGTTTTTTCTGGTTTGGATTCCGTAGTAATGAGGTGCCACACCGAAACAGTCAATTAAACCTGGTTGCGAATAATATTTTAGAGGATAACGCCGGTTATGTCTAGGTTAGGGCTGGGATTTGCCCTCATCTGGCTCGTACCAATCGCATTTCTCGCATACTTGTTGGCCAGATCCTGGGCTTTTTCTGGTTCGGATCACGTAGTAATGTGGTACCACACTGAGACAGTCAATAAAAGTTGGTCCCGATTAGTATTTTAGAGGATAACGCTGGTTATGTTTCGGTTAGGTCTGGGATTTGCAATCATCTTGCTCATACTTTCGCTTTTTTCGCATACTTGTTGGCCAGATGCTGGGTTTCTTCTAGTTTGGACCACGTAGTAATGAGGTACCTCACTGAAACAGTCAATAAAAGCTGGTTCCGATTAGTGTTTTAGAGGATAACGCTGGTTATGTCTGGGTTAGTTCTGGTATTTGCAATCATCTTGCTCATACTTTCGCATTTCTCGCATACTTGTTGGCCAGATCCTGGCCTTTTTCTGGTTTGTATCACGTAGTAATGTGGTACCACACTGAAACAGTCAACAGAAGCTGGTTCCGAATAGTATTCTATAGGATAACGCTGGCTATGTCTGGGTTAGTTCTGGTATTTGCAATCATCTTGTTCATACTTTCGCTTTTTTCGCATACTTGTTGGCCAGATGCTGGGTTTTTTCTGGTTTGGACAACGTAGTAATGAGGTACCTCACTGAAACAGTCAATAAAAGCTGGTTCCGATTAGAGTTTTAGAGGATAACGCTGGTTATGTCTGGGTTAGTTCTGGTATTTGCAATCATCTGGCTCATGCTTTCGCGTTTTTCTCATATTTGTTGGCCAGATCCTGGGTTTTTTCTGGTTTGGATTCCGTAGTAATGAGGTGCCACACCGAAACAGTCAATTAAACCTGGTTGCGAATAATATTTTAGAGGATAACGCCGGTTATGTCTCGGTTAGGGCTGGGATTTGCCCTCATCTGGCTCGTACCAATCGCATTTCTCGCATACTTGTTGGCCAGATCCTGGGCTTTTTCTGATTCGGATCACGTAGTAATGTGGTACCACACTGAGACAGTCAATAAAAGTAGGTCCCGATTAGTATTTTAGAGGATAACGCTGGTTATGTTTCGGTTAGGTCTGAGATTTGCCCTCATCTGGCCCGTACTTTCGCATTTTTCGCATACTTGAATGGCCAGATCCTGTGTTCTTCTATTGTTAGGATCACGTAGTAATGTGGTACCACACTGAAACAGTCAATAAAAGCTGGTTCCGAATAGTATTTTAGAGGATGACGCTAGCTATGTCTGGGTTAGTATTGGTATTTGCAATCATCTGGCTCATACTTTCGCGTTTTTCGCATATATGTTGGCCAGATCCTGGGTTTTTTCTGGTTAGGATCCCGTAGTAATGAGGTTCCACACCGAAACAGTCAATTAAACCTGGTTGCGATTAATATTTTAGAGGATAACGCCGGTTATGTCTCGGTTAGGTCTGGGATTTGCCCTCGTCTGGCTCGTACATTCGCATTTTTCGCATACTTGAATGGCCAGATCCTGTGTTCTTCTATTGTTAGGATCACGTAGTAATGTGGTACCACACTGAAACAGTCAATAAAAGCTGGTTCCGAATAGTATTTTAGAGGATAACGCTAGCTATGTCTGGGTTAGTAATGGTATTTGCAATCATCTGGCTCATACTTTCGCGTTTTTCGCATATATGTTGGCCAGATCCTGGGTTTTTTCTGGTTAGGATCCCGTAGTAATGAGGTTCCACACCGAAACAGTCAATTAAACCTGGTTGCGATTAATATTTTAGAGGATAACGCCGGTTATGTCTCGGTTAGGACTGGGATTTGCCCTCATCTGTCTCGTACTTTCGCATTTTTCGCATACTTGAATGGCCAGATCCTGTGTTTTTCTATTGTTAGGATCACGTAGTAATGTGGTACCACACTGAAACAGTCAATAAAAGCTGGTTCCGAATAGTATTTTAGAGGATAACGCTAGCTATGTCTGGGTTAGTAATGGTATTTGCAATCATCTGGCTCATACTTTCGCGTTTTTCGCATATATGTTGGCCAGATCCTGGGTTTTTTCTGGTTAGGATCCCGTAGTAATGAGGTTCCACACCGAAACAGTCAATTAAACCTGGTTGCGATTAATATTTTAGAGGATAACGCCGGTTATGTCTCGGTTAGGACTGGGATTTGCCCTCATCTGTCTCGTACTTTCGCATTTTTCGCATACTTGAATGGCCAGATCCTGTGTTTTTCTATTGTTAGGATCACGTAGTAATGTGGTACCACACTGAAACAGTCAATTAAACCTGGTTGCGACTAAAATTTTAGAGGATAACGCAGGTTATGTCTCGGTTAGTTCTGGTATTTGCAATCATCTGGCTCATACTTGTTCGCAAGATCCTGGGCTTTTTCTGGTTTGTGTCACGTAGTAATGCGGTACCACACCGAAACATTCAATTAAACCTGGTTGCGATTAATATTTTAGAGGATAACGCGGGTTATGTCTCGGTTAGGTCTGGGTTTTGCCCTCATCTGGCTCGTACTTTCGCATTTTTCGCATACTTGTTGGCCAGATCCTGGGCTTTTTCTGGTTTGTATCACGTAGTAATGTGGTACCACACTGAAACAGTCAATAGAAGCTGGTTCCGAATAGTATTTTAGAGGATAACGCCGGTTATATCTCGGTTAGGTCTGGGATTTGCCCCCATCTGGCTCGTACCTTCGCATTTTTCGCGTACTTGTTGGCCAGATCCTGGCCTTTTTCTGGCTCGGACCACGTAGTAATGTGGTACCACACCGAAACAGGGTATTAATCCCGGTTGCAATTAATATTTTAGAGGATAACGCCGGTTATGTCTCGGTTAGGGCTGGGATTTGCCCTCATCTGGCTCGTACTTTCGCATTTCTCGCATACTTGTTGGCCAGATCCTGGGCTTTTTCTGGTTTGGGTCACGTAGTAATGTGGTACCACACTGAAACAGTCAATAAAAGCTGGACCCGAATAGTATTTTAGAGGATAACGCTGGCTATGTCTGGGTTAGTTCTGGTATTTGCAATCATCTGGCTCATACTTTCGCGTTTTTCGCATATTTGTTGGCCAGATCCTGGGTTTTTTCTGGTTAGGATCCCGTAGTAACGAGGTTCCACACCGAAACAGTCAATTAAACCTGGTTGCGATTAATATTTTAGAGGATAACGCCGGTTATGTCTCGGTTAGGTCTGGGATTAGCCCTCATCTGGCTCGTACCTGCGCATTTTTCGCATACTTATTGGCCATATCCTGGCCTTATTCTGGTTTGTATCACGTAGTAATGTGGTACCACACTGAAACAGTCAATAGAAGCTGGTTCCGAATAGTATTTTAGAGGATAACGCTGGCTATGTCTGGGTTAGTTCTGGTATTTGCAATCATCTGGCTCATACTTTCGCGTTTTTCGCATATTTGTTGGCAAGATCCTGGGTTTTTTCTGGTTTGGATCCCGTAGTAATGAGGTTCCACACCGAAACAGTCAATTAAACCAGGTTGCGATTAATATTTTAGAGGATAACGCCGGTTATGTCTCGGTTAGGTCTGGGATTAGCCCTCATCTGGCTCGTACCTGCGCATTTTTCGCATACTTATTGGCCATATCCTGGCCTTATTCTGGTTTGTATCACGTAGTAATGTGGTACCACACTGAAACAGTCAATAGAAGCTGGTTCCGAATAGTATTTTAGAGGATAACGCTGGCTATGTCTGGGTTAGTTCTGGTATTTGCAATCATCTTGCTCATACTTTCGCTTTTTTCGCATACTTGTTGGCCAGATGCTGGGTTTCTTCTAGTTTGGACCACGTAGTAATGAGGTACCTCACTGAAACAGTCAATAGAAGCTGGTTCCGAATAGTATTCTAGAGGATAACGCTGGCTATGTCTGGGTTAGTTCTGGTATTTGCAATCATCTTGCTCATACTTTCGCTTTTTTCGCATACTTGTTGCCCAGATGCTGGGTTTTTTCTGGTTGGGACAACGTAGTAATGAGGTACCTCACTGAAACAGTCAATAAAAGCTGGTTCCGATTAGAGTTTTAGAGGATAACGCTGGTTATGTCTGGGTTAGTTCTGGTATTTGCAATCATCTGGCTCATGCTTTCGCGTTTTTCTCATATTTGTTGGCCAGATCCTGGGTTTTTTCTGATTTGGATTCCGTAGTAATGAGGTGCCACACCGAAACAGTCAATTAAACCTGGTTGCGAATAATATTTTAGAGGATAACGCCGGTTATGTCTCGGTTAGGGCTGAGATTTGCCCTCATCTGGCTCGTACCAATCGCATTTCTCGCATACTTGTTGGCCAGATCCTGGGCTTTTTCTGGTTTGTATCACGTAGTAATGTGGTACCACACTGAAACAGTCAATAGAAGCTGGTTCCGAATAGTATTTTAGAGGATAACGCCGGTTATATCTCGGTTAGGTCTGGGATTTGCCCTCATCTGGCTCGTACCTTCGCATTTTTCGCGTACTTGTTGGCCAGATCCTGGCCTTTTTCTGGCTCGGACCACGTAGTAATGTGGTACCACACCGAAACAGGGTATTAATCCGGGTTGCAATTAATATTTTAGAGGATAACGCCGGTTATGTCTCGGTTAGGGCTGGGCTTTGCCCTCATCTGGCTCGTACTTTCGCATTTCTCGCATACTTGTTGTCCAGATCCTGGGCTTTTTCTGGTTTGGGTCACGTAGTAATGTGGTACCACACTGAAACAGTCAATAAAGGTGGACCCGAATAGTATTTTAGAGGATAACTCTGGCTATGTCTGGGTTAGTTCTGGTATTTGCAATCATCTGACTCATACTTTCGCGTTTTTCGCATATTTGTTGGCCAGATCCTGGGGTTTTTCTGGTTAGGATCCCGTAGTAACGAGGTTCCACACCGAAACAGTCAATTAAACCTGGTTGCGACTTAAATTTTACAGGATAACGCAGGTTATGTCTCGGTTAGTTCTGGGATTTGCCCTCATCTGGCCCGTACTTTCGCGTTTCTCGCATACTTGTTCGCAAGATCCTGGGCTTTTTCTGGTTTGGATCACGTAGTAATGTGGTACCACAGTGAAACAGTCAATAAAAACTGGTTCCGATTAGTGTTTTAGAGGATAACGCTGGTTATGTCTGGGTTAGTTCTGGTATTTGCAATCATCTTGCTCATCCTTTCGCTTTTTTCGCATACTTGTTGGCCAGATGCTGGGTTTTTTCTGGTTTGGACCACGTAGTAATGAGGTACCTCACTGAAACGGTCAATAAAAGCTGGTTCCGATTAGTGTTTTAGAGGATAACGCCGGTTATATCTCGGTTAGGTCTCGGATTTGCCCTCATCTGGCTCGTACCTTCGCATTTTTCCCATACTTGTTGGCCAGATCCTGGCCTTTTTCTGGCTTGGACCAAGTAGTAATGTGGGACCACACTGAAACAGTCAATTAAACCTGGTTCCGATTAGTGTTTTAGAGGATAACGCTGGTTATGTCTGGGTTAGTTCTGGTATTTGCAATCATCTGGCTCATACTTTCGCTTGTTTCGCATACTTGTTTGCCAGTTGCTGGGTTTTTTGTTGTTTGGATCCCGTAGTAATGAGGATCCACACCTGAACAGTCAATTAAACCTGGTTTCGATTAATATGTAAGAGGATAACGCCGGGTATGTCGCGGTTAGGTCTGGGTTTTGCCCTCATCTGGCTCGTACTTTCGCATTTCTCGCATACTTGTTGGCCAGATCCTGGGCTTTTTCTGGCTGGATCACGTAGTAATGTGGTACCACACTGAAACAGTCAACAAAAACTGGTTCCGATTAGTGTTTTAGAGGATAACGCTGGTAATGTCTGGGTTAGTTCTGGTATTTGCAATCATCTTGCTCATACTTTCGCTTTTATCGCATACTTGTTGGCCAGATGCTGGGTTTTTTCTGGTTTGGACCACGTAGTAATGAGGTACCTCACTGAAACGGTCAATAAAAGCTGGTTCCGATTAGTGTTTTACAGGATTACGCCGGTTATATCTCGGTTAGGACTCGGATTTGCCCTCATCTGGCTCGTACCTTCGCATTTTTCCCATACTTGTTGGCCAGATCCTGGCCTTTTTCTGGCTTGGACCAAGTATTAATGTGGGACCACACTGAAACAGTCAATTAAACCTGGTTGCGATTAATATTTTAGAGGATAACGCCGTTTATGTCTCGATTAGGTCTGGGATTTGCCCTCATCTGGCTCGTACTTTCGCATTTTTCGCGTACTTGTTGGCCAGATCCTGGGGTTTTCCAGGTTTGTATCCCGTAATAATGACATTCCACACCGAAACAGTCAATTAAACCTTGGTTGCGATTAATATTTTAGAGGATAACGCAGGTTATGTCTCGGTTAGGTCTGGGTTTTGCCCTCATCTGGCTCGTACTTTCGCATTTTTCGCATACTTGTTGGCCAGATCCTGGCCTTTTTCTGGTTTGTATCACGTAGTAATGTGGTACCACACTGAAACAGTCAATAGAAACTGGTTCCGAATAGTATTTTAGAGGATAACGCTGGCTACGTCTGGGTTAGTTCTGGTATTTGCAATCATCTGGCTCATACTTTCGCGTTTTTCGCATATTTGTTGGCCAGATCCTGGGTTTTTTCTGGTGTGGATCCCGTAGTAATGAGGTTCCACACCTGAACAGTGAACTAAACCTGGTTGCGATTAATATTTTAGAGGATAACGCCGGTTATGTCTCGGTTAGGTCTGGGTTTTGCCCTCATCTGGCTCGTACTTTCGCATTTTTCGCATACTTGTTGGCCAGATCCTGGGCTTTTTCTGGTTTGGATCACGTAGTAATGTGGTACCACAGTGAAACAGTCAATAAAAACTGGTTCCGATTAGTGTTTTAGAGGATAACGCTGGTTATGTCTGGGTTAGTTCTGGTATTTGCAATCATCTTGCTCATACTTTCGCTTTTTTCGCATACTTGTTGGCCAGATGCTGGGTTTTTTCTGGTTTGGACCACGTAGTCATGAGGTACCTCACTGAAACAGTCAATTAAACCCGGTTTCGATTAATATTTTAGAGGATATTGCCGGTTATATCTCGGTTAGGTCTGGGATTTGCCCTCATCTGGCCCACACTTTCGCATTGTTCGCATACTTGAATGGCCAGATCCTGTGTTCTTCTATTGTTAGGATCACGTAGTAATGGGGTACCACACTGAAACAGTCAAGTAAACCTGGTTGCGACTTAAATTTTACAGGATAACGCAGGTTATGTCTCGGTTAGTTCTGGGATTTGCCCTCATCTGGCCCGTACTTTCGCGTTTCTCGCATACTTGTTCGCAAGATCCTGGGCTTTTTCTGGTTTGGATCACGTAGTAATGTGGTACCACAGTGAAACAGTCAATAAAAACTGGTTCCGATTAGTGTTTTAGAGGAAAACGCTGGTTATGTCTGGGTTAGTTCTGGTATTTGCAATCATCTTGCTCATACTTTCGTTTTTTTCGCATACTTGTTGGCCAGATGCTGGGTTTTTTCTGGTTTGGACCACGTAGTAATGAGGTACCTCACTGAAACGGTCAATAAAAGCTGGTTCCGATTAGTGTTTTAGAGGATAACGCCGGTTATATCTCGGTTAGGTCTCGGATTTGCCCTCATCTGGCTCGTACCTTCGCATTTTTCCCATACTTGTTGGCCAGATCCTGGCCTTTTTCTGGCTTGGACCAAGTAGTAATGTGGGACCACACTGAAACAGTCAATTAAACCTGGTTGCGATTAATATTTTAGAGGATAACGCCGTTTATGTCTCGGTTAGGTCTGGGATTTGCCCTCATCTGGCTCGTACTTTCGCATTTTTCGCATACTTGTTGGCCAGATCCTGGCCTTTTTCTGGTTTGTATCACGTAGTTATGAGGTACCTCACTGAAACAGTCAATAAAAGCTGGTTCCGAATAGTATTTTAGAGGATAACGCCGGTTATATCTCGGTTAGGTCTGGGATTTGCCCTCATCTGGCTCGTACCTTCGCATTTTTCGCGTACTTGCTGGCCAGATCCTGGCCTTTTTCTGGCTCGGACCACGTAGTAATGTGGTACCACACCGAACAGGGTATTAATCCCGGTTGCGATTAATATTTTAGAGGATAAAGCCGGTTATGTCTCGGTTAGGGCTGGGATTTGCCCTCATCTGGCTCGTACTTTCGCATTTCTCGCATATTTGTTGGCCAGATCCTGGGTTTTTTCTGGTTAGGATCCCGTAGTAACGAGGTTCCACACCGAAGCAGTCAATTAAACCTGGTTGCGATTAATATTTTAGAGGATAACGCCGGTTATGTCTCGGTTAGGTCTGGGATTTGCCCTCATCCGGCTCGTACTTTCGCATTTTCCGCATACTTGCTGGCCAGATCCTGGGCTTCTTCTGCTTTGGATCACGTAGTAATGTGGGACCACACTGAAACAGTCAATTAAACCTGGTTTCGATTAATATTTTAGAGGATATCTCCGGTTATTTCTCGGTTAGGTCTGGGATTTGCCCTCATCTGGCTCGTACTTTCGCAATTTTCGCTTACTTATTGGCAAGATCCTGGCCTTTTTCTGGTTTGTATCACGTAGTAATGCGGTACTACACCGAAGCAGTCAATTAAACCTGGTTGCGATTAATATTTTAGAGGATAACGCTGGTTATGTCTCGGTTAGGTCTGGGATTTGCCCTCACCTGGCCCGTAGTTTCGCATTTTTGCATTCTTGTTGGCCAGATCCTAGGCTTTTTGCTGATTTGGATCACGTAGTAATGTGGTACCACACTGAAACAGTCAATAGAAGCTGGTTCCGAATAGTATTTTAGAGGATAACGCTGGCTATGTCTGGGTTAGTTCTGGTATTTGCAATCATCTGGCCCATACTTTCGCGTTTTTCGCATATTTGTTGGCAAGATCCTGGGTTTTTTCTGGTTTGGATCCCGTAGTAATGAGGTTCCACACCGAAACAGTCAATTAAACCTGGTTGCGATTAATATTTTAGAGGATAACGCCGGTTATGTCTCGGTTAGGTCTGGGATTTGCCCCCATCTGGCTCGTACTTTCGCATTTTTCGCATACTTGTTGGCCAGATCCTGGGCTTTTTCTGGTTTGTATCACGTAGTAATGTGGTACCACACTGAACCAGTCAATAGAAGCTAGTTCCGAATAGTATTTTAGAGGATCACGCTGGTTATGTCTCGGTTAGGTCTGGGATTTGCCCTCATCTGGCCCGTACTTTCGCATTTTTCGCATACTTGTTGGCCAGATCCTGGGCTTTTTCTGGTTTGGATCACGCAGTAATGTGGTACCACACTGAAACAGTCAATAAAAGCTGGTTGCGATTAATATTTTAGAGGATAACGCCGGTTATGTCTTGGTTAGGTCTGGGATGTGCCCTCATCTGGCTCGTACTTTCGCATTTTCGCATACTTGTTGGCCAGATCCTGGGCTTTTTCTGGTTTGTATCACGTAGTAATGTGGTACCACACTGAAACAGTCAATAGAAGCTAGTTCCGAATAGTATTTTAGAGGACAACGCTGGTTATGTCTCGGTTAGGTCTGGGATTGGCCCTCATCTGGCCCGTACTTTCGCATTTTTCGCATACTTGTTGGCCAGATCCTGGGCTTTTTCTGGTTTGGATCACGTAGTAATGTGGTACCACACTGAAACAGTCAATAGAAGCTAGTTCCGAATAGTATTTTAGAGGACAACGCTGGTTATGTCTCGGTTAGGTCTGGGATTGGCCCTCATCTGGCCCGTACTTTCGCATTTTTCGCATACTTGTTGGCCAGATCCTGGGTTTTTTCTGGTTTGGACCACGTAGTAATGAGGTACCTCACTGAAACGGTCAATAAAAGCTGGTTCCGATTAGTGTTTTAGAGGATAACGCTGGTTATGTCTGGGTTAGTTCTGGTATTCGCAATCATCTGGCTCATACTTTCGCTTCTTTCGCATACTTGTTTGCCAGATGCTGGGTTTTTTCTGGTTTGGATCCCGTAGTAATGAGGTTCCACACCTGAACAGTCAATTAAACCTGGTTGCGATTAATATTTTAGAGGATAACGCCGGTTATGTCTCGGTTAGGTCTGGGATTTGCCCTCATTTGGTTCGTACTTTCGCATTTCTCGCATACTTGTTGGCCAGATCCTGGCCTTTTTCTGGTTTGTATCACGTAGTAATGTGGTACTACACTGAAACAGTCAATAGAAGCTGGTTCCGAATAGTATTTTAGAGGATAACGCTGGCTATGTCTGGGTTAGTTCTGGTATTTGCAATCATCTTGCACATACTTTCGCTTTTTTCGCATACTTGTTGGCCAGATGCTGGGTTTTTTCTGGTTTGGATGACGTAATAATTACGTTCCACACCGAAACAGTCAATTAAACCTAGTTTCGATTAATATTTTAGAGGATATTGCCGGTTATATCTCGGTTAGATCTGGGATTTGCCCTCATCTGGCTCGTACCTTCGCATTTCTCGCATACTTGTTGGCCAGATCCTGGCCTTGTTCTGGCTTGGACCAAGTAGTAATGTGGGACCACACTGAAACAGTCAATTAAACCTGGTTGCGATTAATATTTTAGAGGATAACGCTGGTTATGTCTCGGTTAGGTCTGGGATTTGCCCTCATCTGGCCCGTACTTTCGCATTTTTCGCATACTTGAATGGCCAGATCCTGTGTTTTTCTATTGTTAGGATCACGTAGTAATGTGGTACTACACTGAAACAGTCAATTAAACCTGGTTGCGATTAAAATTTTAGAGGATGACGCAGGTTATGTCTCGGTTAGTTCTGGTATTTGCAGTCATCTGGCTCGTACCTTCGCATTTTTCGCGTACATGTTGGCCAGATTCTGGGCTTTTTCTGGTTTGGATCACGTAGTAATGTGGTACCACACTAAAACAGTCAATAAAAGCTGGACCCGAATAGTATTTTAGAGGACAACGCTGGCTATTCCCGCGTTAGTTCTGGTATTTGCAATCATCTGGCTCATACTTTCGCGTTTTTCGCATACTTGTTGGCCAGATGCTGGGTTTTTTCTGGTTTGGATCACGTAATAATTACGTTCCACACCGAAACAGTCAATTAAACCTAGTTTCGATTAATATTTTAGAGGATATTGCCGGTTATATCTCGGTTAGGTCTGGGATTTGCCCTCATCTGGCTCGTACCTTCGCATTTCTCGCATACTTGATGGCCAGATCCTGGCCTATTCCTGGTTTGTATCACGTAGTAATGTGGTACCACACTGAAACAGTCAATAGATGCCGGTTCCGAATAGTATTCTAGAGGATAACGCTGGCTATGTCTGGTTAGTTCTGGTATTTGCAATCATCTTGCTCATACTTTCGCTTTTTTCGCATACTTGTTGGCCAGATGCTGGGTTTTTTCTGGTTTGGACAACGTAGTAATGAGGTACCTCACTGAAACAGTCAATAAAAGCTGGTTCCGATTAGAGTTTTAGAGGATAACGCTGGTTATGTCTGGGTTAGTTCTGGTATTTGCAATCATCTGGCTCATGCTTTCGCGTTTTTCTCATATGTGTTGGCCAGATCCTGGGTTTTTTCTGGTTTGGATTCCGTAGTAATGAGGTGCCACACCGAAACAGTCAATTAAACCTGGTTGCGAATAATATTTTAGAGGATAACGCCGGTTATGTCTCGGTTAGGGCTGGGATTTGCCCTCATCTGTCTCGTACCAATCGCATTTCTCGCATACTTGTTGGCCAGATCCTGGGCTTTTTCTGGTTCGGATCACATAGTAATGTGGTACCACACTGAGACAGTCAATAAAAGTTGGTCCCGATTAGTATTTTAGAGGATAACGCTGGTTATGTTTCGGTTAGGTCTGGGATTTGCCCTCATCTGGCTCGTACTTTCGCATTTTTCGCATACTTGTTGGCCAGATCCTAGGATTTTCCTGGTTTGGATCCCGTAATAATGACATTCCACACCGAAACAGTCAATTAAACCTGGTTTCTATTAATATTTTAGAGGATAGTGCCGGTTATATCTCGGTTAGGTCTGGGATTTGCCCTCATCTGGCCCGCACTTTCGCATTTTTCGTATACTTGAATGGCCAGATCCTGTGTTCTTCTATTGTTAGGATCACGTAGTATTGTGGTACCACACTGAAACAGTCAATAAAAGCTGGTTCCGAATAGTATTTTAGAGGATAACGCTGGCTATGTCTGGGTTAGTAATGGTATTTGCAATCATCTGGCTCATACTTTCGCGTTTTTCGCATATATGTTGGCCAGATCCTGGGTTTTTTCTGGTTAGGATCGTAGTAGTAATGTGGGACCACACTGAAACAGTCAATTAAACCTGGTTGCGATTAATATTTTAGAGGATAACGCCGGTTATGTCTCGGTTAGGTCTGGGATTTGTCCTCATCTGGCTCGAACTTTCGCATTTTTCGCATACTTGTTGACCAGATCCTGGGTTTTTCCTGGTTTGTATCCCGTAATAATGGCATACCGCACCGAAGCAGTCAATTAAACCCGGATTCGATTAATATTTTAGAGGATATTGCCGGTTATATCTCGGTTAGGTCTGGGATTTCCCCTCATCTGGCCAGTACTTTCGCATTTTTCGCATACTTGAATGGCCAGATCCTGTGTTTTTCTATTGTTAGGATCACGTAGTAATGTGGTACCACACTGAAACAGTCAATTAAACCTGGTTGCGACTAATATTTTAGAGGATAAAGCCGGTTATGTCTCGGTTAGGGCTGGGATTTGCCCTCATCTGGCTCGTACTTTCGCATTTCTCGCATATTTGTTGGCCAGATCCTGGGTTTTTTCTGGTTAGGATCCCGTAGTAACGAGGTTCCACACCGAAACAGTCAATTAAACCTGGTTGCGATTAATATTTTAGAGGATAACGCCGGTTATGTCTCGGTTAGGTCTGGGATTTGCCCTCATCCGGCTCGTACTTTCGCATTTTCCGCATACTTGCTGGCCAGATCCTGGGCTTCTTCTGCTTTGGATCACGTAGTAATGTGGGACCACACTGAAACAGTCAATTAAACCTGGTTTCGATTAATATTTTAGAGGATATCTCCGGTTATTTCTCGGTTAGGTCTGGGATTTGCCCTCATCTGGCTCGTACTTTCGCAATTTTCGCTTACTTATTGGCAAGATCCTGGCCTTTTTCTGGTTTGTATCACGTAGTAATGCGGTACTACACCGAAGCAGTCAATTAAACCTGGTTGCGATTAATATTTTAGAGGATAACGCTGGTTATGTCTCGGTTAGGTCTGGGATTTGCCCTCACCTGGCCCGTAGTTTCGCATTTTTGCATTCTTGTTGGCCAGATCCTAGGCTTTTTGCTGATTTGGATCACGTAGTAATGTGGTACCACACTGAAACAGTCAATAGAAGCTGGTTCCGAATAGTATTTTAGAGGATAACGCTGGCTATGTCTGGGTTAGTTCTGGTATTTGCAATCATCTGGCCCATACTTTCGCGTTTTTCGCATATTTGTTGGCAAGATCCTGGGTTTTTTCTGGTTTGGATCCCGTAGTAATGAGGTTCCACACCGAAACAGTCAATTAAACCTGGTTGCGATTAATATTTTAGAGGATAACGCCGGTTATGTCTCGGTTAGGTCTGGGATTTGCCCCCATCTGGCTCGTACTTTCGCATTTTTCGCATACTTGTTGGCCAGATCCTGGGCTTTTTCTGGTTTGTATCACGTAGTAATGTGGTACCACACTGAACCAGTCAATAGAAGCTAGTTCCGAATAGTATTTTAGAGGATCACGCTGGTTATGTCTCGGTTAGGTCTGGGATTTGCCCTCATCTGGCCCGTACTTTCGCATTTTTCGCATACTTGTTGGCCAGATCCTGGGCTTTTTCTGGTTTGGATCACGCAGTAATGTGGTACCACACTGAAACAGTCAATAAAAGCTGGTTGCGATTAATATTTTAGAGGATAACGCCGGTTATGTCTTGGTTAGGTCTGGGATGTGCCCTCATCTGGCTCGTACTTTCGCATTTTCGCATACTTGTTGGCCAGATCCTGGGCTTTTTCTGGTTTGTATCACGTAGTAATGTGGTACCACACTGAAACAGTCAATAGAAGCTAGTTCCGAATAGTATTTTAGAGGACAACGCTGGTTATGTCTCGGTTAGGTCTGGGATTGGCCCTCATCTGGCCCGTACTTTCGCATTTTTCGCATACTTGTTGGCCAGATCCTGGGCTTTTTCTGGTTTGGATCACGTAGTAATGTGGTACCACACTGAAACAGTCAATAGAAGCTAGTTCCGAATAGTATTTTAGAGGACAACGCTGGTTATGTCTCGGTTAGGTCTGGGATTGGCCCTCATCTGGCCCGTACTTTCGCATTTTTCGCATACTTGTTGGCCAGATCCTGGGTTTTTTCTGGTTTGGACCACGTAGTAATGAGGTACCTCACTGAAACGGTCAATAAAAGCTGGTTCCGATTAGTGTTTTAGAGGATAACGCTGGTTATGTCTGGGTTAGTTCTGGTATTCGCAATCATCTGGCTCATACTTTCGCTTCTTTCGCATACTTGTTTGCCAGATGCTGGGTTTTTTCTGGTTTGGATCCCGTAGTAATGAGGTTCCACACCTGAACAGTCAATTAAACCTGGTTGCGATTAATATTTTAGAGGATAACGCCGGTTATGTCTCGGTTAGGTCTGGGATTTGCCCTCATTTGGTTCGTACTTTCGCATTTCTCGCATACTTGTTGGCCAGATCCTGGCCTTTTTCTGGTTTGTATCACGTAGTAATGTGGTACTACACTGAAACAGTCAATAGAAGCTGGTTCCGAATAGTATTTTAGAGGATAACGCTGGCTATGTCTCGGTTAGTTCTGGTATTTGCAATCATCTTGCACATACTTTCGCTTTTTTCGCATACTTGTTGGCCAGATGCTGGGTTTTTTCTGGTTTGGATGACGTAATAATTACGTTCCACACCGAAACAGTCAATTAAACCTAGTTTCGATTAATATTTTAGAGGATATTGCCGGTTATATCTCGGTTAGATCTGGGATTGGCCCTCATCTGGCCCGTACTTTCGCATTTTTCGCATACTTGTTGGCCAGATCCTGGGTTTTTTCTGGTTTGGACCACGTAGTAATGAGGTACCTCACTGAAACAGTCAGTAAAAGCTGGTTCCGATTAGAGTTTTAGAGGATAACGCTGGTTATGTCTGGGTTAGTTCTGGTATTTGCAATCATCTGGCTCATGCTTTCGCGTTTTTCTCATATGTGTTGGCCAGATCCTGGGTTTTTTCTGGTTTGGATTCCGTAGTAATGAGGTGCCACACCGAAACAGTCAATTAAACCTGGTTGCGAATAATATTTTAGAGGATAACGCCGGTTATGTCTCGGTTAGGGCTGGGATTTGCCCTCATCTGTCTCGTACCAATCGCATTTCTCGCATACTTGTTGGCCAGATCCTGGGCTTTTTCTGGTTCGGATCACATAGTAATGTGGTACCACACTGAGACAGTCAATAAAAGTTGGTCCCGATTAGTATTTTAGAGGATAACGCTGGTTATGTTTCGGTTAGGTCTGGGATTTGCCCTCATCTGGCTCGTACTTTCGCATTTTTCGCATACTTGTTGGCCAGATCCTAGGATTTTCCTGGTTTGGATCCCGTAATAATGACATTCCACACCGAAACAGTCAATTAAACCTGGTTTCTATTAATATTTTAGAGGATAGTGCCGGTTATATCTCGGTTAGGTCTGGGATTTGCCCTCATCTGGCCCGCACTTTCGCATTTTTCGTATACTTGAATGGCCAGATCCTGTGTTCTTCTATTGTTAGGATCACGTAGTATTGTGGTACCACACTGAAACAGTCAATAAAAGCTGGTTCCGAATAGTATTTTAGAGGATAACGCTGGCTATGTCTGGGTTAGTAATGGTATTTGCAATCATCTGGCTCATACTTTCGCGTTTTTCGCATATATGTTGGCCAGATCCTGGGTTTTTTCTGGTTAGGATCGTAGTAGTAATGTGGGACCACACTGAAACAGTCAATTAAACCTGGTTGCGATTAATATTTTAGAGGATAACGCCGGTTATGTCTCGGTTAGGTCTGGGATTTGTCCTCATCTGGCTCGAACTTTCGCATTTTTCGCATACTTGTTGACCAGATCCTGGGTTTTTCCTGGTTTGTATCCCGTAATAATGGCATACCGCACCGAAGCAGTCAATTAAACCCGGATTCGATTAATATTTTAGAGGATATTGCCGGTTATATCTCGGTTAGGTCTGGGATTTCCCCTCATCTGGCCAGTACTTTCGCATTTTTCGCATACTTGAATGGCCAGATCCTGTGTTTTTCTATTGTTAGGATCACGTAGTAATGTGGTACCACACTGAAACAGTCAATTAAACCTGGTTGCGACTAATATTTTAGAGGATAAAGCCGGTTATGTCTCGGTTAGGGCTGGGATTTGCCCTCATCTGGCTCGTACTTTCGCATTTCTCGCATATTTGTTGGCCAGATCCTGGGTTTTTTCTGGTTAGGATCCCGTAGTAACGAGGTTCCACACCGAAACAGTCAATTAAACCTGGTTGCGATTAATATTTTAGAGGATAACGCCGGTTATGTCTCGGTTAGGTCTGGGATTTGCCCTCATCCGGCTCGTACTTTCGCATTTTCCGCATACTTGCTGGCCAGATCCTGGGCTTCTTCTGCTTTGGATCACGTAGTAATGTGGGACCACACTGAAACAGTCAATTAAACCTGGTTTCGATTAATATTTTAGAGGATATCTCCGGTTATTTCTCGGTTAGGTCTGGGATTTGCCCTCATCTGGCTCGTACTTTCGCAATTTTCGCTTACTTATTGGCAAGATCCTGGCCTTTTTCTGGTTTGTATCACGTAGTAATGCGGTACTACACCGAAGCAGTCAATTAAACCTGGTTGCGATTAATATTTTAGAGGATAACGCTGGTTATGTCTCGGTTAGGTCTGGGATTTGCCCTCACCTGGCCCGTAGTTTCGCATTTTTGCATTCTTGTTGGCCAGATCCTAGGCTTTTTGCTGATTTGGATCACGTAGTAATGTGGTACCACACTGAAACAGTCAATAGAAGCTGGTTCCGAATAGTATTTTAGAGGATAACGCTGGCTATGTCTGGGTTAGTTCTGGTATTTGCAATCATCTGGCCCATACTTTCGCGTTTTTCGCATATTTGTTGGCAAGATCCTGGGTTTTTTCTGGTTTGGATCCCGTAGTAATGAGGTTCCACACCGAAACAGTCAATTAAACCTGGTTGCGATTAATATTTTAGAGGATAACGCCGGTTATGTCTCGGTTAGGTCTGGGATTTGCCCCCATCTGGCTCGTACTTTCGCATTTTTCGCATACTTGTTGGCCAGATCCTGGGCTTTTTCTGGTTTGTATCACGTAGTAATGTGGTACCACACTGAACCAGTCAATAGAAGCTAGTTCCGAATAGTATTTTAGAGGATCACGCTGGTTATGTCTCGGTTAGGTCTGGGATTTGCCCTCATCTGGCCCGTACTTTCGCATTTTTCGCATACTTGTTGGCCAGATCCTGGGCTTTTTCTGGTTTGGATCACGCAGTAATGTGGTACCACACTGAAACAGTCAATAAAAGCTGGTTGCGACTAATATTTTAGAGGATAACGCCGGTTATGTCTTGGTTAGGTCTGGGATGTGCCCTCATCTGGCTCGTACTTTCGCATTTTCGCATACTTGTTGGCCAGATCCTGGGCTTTTTCTGGTTTGTATCACGTAGTAATGTGGTACCACACTGAAACAGTCAATAGAAGCTAGTTCCGAATAGTATTTTAGAGGACAACGCTGGTTATGTCTCGGTTAGGTCTGGGATTGGCCCTCATCTGGCCCGTACTTTCGCATTTTTCGCATACTTGTTGGCCAGATCCTGGGCTTTTTCTGGTTTGGATCACGTAGTAATGTGGTACCACACTGAAACAGTCAATAGAAGCTAGTTCCGAATAGTATTTTAGAGGACAACGCTGGTTATGTCTCGGTTAGGTCTGGGATTGGCCCTCATCTGGCCCGTACTTTCGCATTTTTCGCATACTTGTTGGCCAGATCCTGGGTTTTTTCTGGTTTGGACCACGTAGTAATGAGGTACCTCACTGAAACGGTCAATAAAAGCTGGTTCCGATTAGTGTTTTAGAGGATAACGCTGGTTATGTCTGGGTTAGTTCTGGTATTCGCAATCATCTGGCTCATACTTTCGCTTCTTTCGCATACTTGTTTGCCAGATGCTGGGTTTTTTCTGGTTTGGATCCCGTAGTAATGAGGTTCCACACCTGAACAGTCAATTAAACCTGGTTGCGATTAATATTTTAGAGGATAACGCCGGTTATGTCTCGGTTAGGTCTGGGATTTGCCCTCATTTGGTTCGTACTTTCGCATTTCTCGCATACTTGTTGGCCAGATCCTGGCCTTTTTCTGGTTTGTATCACGTAGTAATGTGGTACTACACTGAAACAGTCAATAGAAGCTGGTTCCGAATAGTATTTTAGAGGATAACGCTGGCTATGTCTCGGTTAGTTCTGGTATTTGCAATCATCTTGCACATACTTTCGCTTTTTTCGCATACTTGTTGGCCAGATGCTGGGTTTTTTCTGGTTTGGATGACGTAATAATTACGTTCCACACCGAAACAGTCAATTAAACCTAGTTTCGATTAATATTTTAGAGGATATTGCCGGTTATATCTCGGTTAGATCTGGGATTTGCCCTCATCTGGCTCGTACCTTCGCATTTCTCGCATACTTGTTGGCCAGATCCTGGCCTTGTTCTGGCTTGGACCAAGTAGTAATGTGGGACCACACTGAAACAGTCAATTAAACCTGGTTGCGATTAATATTTTAGAGGATAACGCTGGTTATGTCTCGGTTAGGTCTGGGATTTGCCCTCATCTGGCCCGTACTTTCGCATTTTTCGCATACTTGAATGGCCAGATCCTGTGTTTTTCTATTGTTAGGATCACGTAGTAATGTGGTACTACACTGAAACAGTCAATTAAACCTGGTTGCGATTAAAATTTTAGAGGATGACGCAGGTTATGTCTCGGTTAGTTCTGGTATTTGCAATCATCTGGCTCGTACCTTCGCATTTTTCGCGTACATGTTGGCCAGATTCTGGGCTTTTTCTGGTTTGGATCACGTAGTAATGTGGTACCACACTAAAACAGTCAATAAAAGCTGGACCCGAATAGTATTTTAGAGGACAACGCTGGCTATTCCCGCGTTAGTTCTGGTATTTGCAATCATCTGGCTCATACTTTCGCGTTTTTCGCATACTTGTTGGCCAGATGCTGGGTTTTTTCTGGTTTGGATCACGTAATAATTACGTTCCACACCGAAACAGTCAATTAAACCTAGTTTCGATTAATATTTTAGAGGATATTGCCGGTTATATCTCGGTTAGGTCTGGGATTTGCCCTCATCTGGCTCGTACCTTCGCATTTCTCGCATACTTGATGGCCAGATCCTGGCCTATTCCTGGTTTGTATCACGTAGTAATGTGGTACCACACTGAAACAGTCAATAGAAGCTGGTTCCGAATAGTATTTTAGAGGATAACGCTGGCTATGTCTGGGTTAGTTCTGGTATTTGCAATCATCTGGCCCATACTTTCGCGTTTTTCGCATATTTATTGGCCAGATACTGGGTTTTTTCTGGTTAGGATCCCGTAGTAATGAGGTTCCACACCGAAACAGTCAATTAAACCTGGTTGCGATTAATATTTTAGAGGATAACGCCGGTTATATCTCGGTTAGGTCTGGGATTTGCCCTCATCTGGCCCGTACTTTCGCATTTTTGCATTCTTGTTGGCCAGATCCTAGGCTTTTTGCTGATTTGGATCACGTAGTTATGTGGTACCACACTGAAACAGTCAATAGAAGCTGGTTCCGAATAGTATTTTAGAGGATAACGCTGGCTATGTCTGGGTTAGTTCTGGTATTTGCAATCATCTGGCCCATACTTTCGCGTTTTTCGCATATTTGTTGGCCAGATGCTGGGTTTTTTCTGTTTTGGATCCCGTAATAATGACGTTCCACACCGAAACAGCCAATTAAACCTGGTTTCGATTAATATGTTAGAGGATAACGCCGGTTATATCTTGGTTAGATCCGGGATTTGCCCTCATCTGGCTCGTACCTGCGCATTTTTCGCATACTTGTTGGCCATATCCTGGCCTTATTCTGGTTTGTATCACGTAGTAATGTGGTACCACACTGAAACAGTCAATAGAAGCTAGTTCCGAATAGTATTTTAGAGGACAACGCTGGTTATGTCTCGGTTAGGTCTGGGATTGGCCCTCATCTGGCCCGTACTTTCGCATTTTTCGCATACTTGTTGGCCAGATCCTGGGCTTTTTCTGGTTTGGATCACGTAGTAATGTGGTACCACACTGAAACAGTCAATAGAAGCTAGTTCCGAATAGTATTTTAGAGGACAACGCTGGTTATGTCTCGGTTAGGTCTGGGATTGGCCCTCATCTGGCCCGTACTTTCGCATTTTTCGCATACTTGTTGGCCAGATCCTGGGTTTTTTCTGGTTTGGACCACGTAGTAATGAGGTACCTCACTGAAACGGTCAATAAAAGCTGGTTCCGATTAGTGTTTTAGAGGATAACGCTGGTTATGTCTGGGTTAGCTCTGGTATTCGCAATCATCTGGCTCATACTTTCGCTTTTTTCGCATACTTGTTTGCCAGATGCTGGGTTTTTTCTGGTTTGGATCCCGTAGTAATGAGGTTCCACACCTGAACAGTCAATTAAACCTGGTTGCGATTAATATTTTAGAGGATAACGCCGGTTTTGTCTCGGTTAGGTCTGGGATTTGCCCTCATCTGGTTCGTACTTTCGCATTTCTCGCATACTTGTTGGCCAGATCCTGGCCTTTTTCTGGTTTGTATCACGTAGTAATGTGGTACTACACTGAAACAGTCAATAGAAGCTGGTTCCGAATAGTATTTTAGAGGATAACGCTGGCTATGTCTGGGTTAGTTCTGGTATTTGCAATCATCTTGCTCATACTTTCGCTTTTTTCGCATACTTGTTGGCCAGATGCTGGGTTTTTTCTGGTTTGGATCACGTAATAATTACGTTCCACACCGAAACAGTCAATTAAACCTAGTTTCGATTAATATTTTAGAGGATATTGCCGGTTATATCTCGGTTAGGTCTGGGATTTGCCCTCATCTGGCTCGTACCTTCGCATTTCTCGCATACTTGTTGGCCAGATCCTGGCCATGTTCTGGCTTGGACCAAGTAGTAATGTGGGACCACACTGAAACAGTCAATTAAACCTGGTTGCGATTAATATTTTAGAGGATAACGCTGGTTATGTCTCGGTTAGGTCTGGGATTTGCCCTCATCTGGCCCGTACTTTCGCATTTTTCGCATACTTGAATGGCCAGATCCTGTGTTTTTCTATTGTTAGGATCACGTAGTAATGTGGTACTACACTGAAACAGTCAATTAAACCTGGTTGCGATTCAAATTTTAGAGGATGACGCAGGTTATGTCTCGGTTAGTTCTGGTATTTGCAATCATCTGGCTCGTACCTTCGCATTTTTCGCGTACTTGTTGGCCAGATTCTGGGCTTTTTCTGGTTTGGATCACGTAGTAATGTGGTACCACACTAAAACAGTCAATAAAAGCTGGACCCGAATAGTATTTTAGAGGACAACGCTGGCTATTCCCGCGTTAGTTCTGGTATTTGCAATCATCTGGCTCATACTTTCGCGTTTTTCGCATATGTGTTGGCCAGATCCTGGGTTTTTTCTGGCTAGGATCCCGTAGTAACGAGGTTCCACACCGAAACAGTCAATTGAACCTGGTTGCGATTAATATTTTAGAGGATAACGCCGGTTATGTCTCGGTTAGGTCTGGGATTTGCCCTCATCTGGCCCGTACTTTCGCATTTTTCGCATACTTGTTGGCCAGATCCTAGGCTTTTTGCTGATTTGGATCGCGTAGTAATGTGGTACCACACTGAAACAGTCAATAGAAGCTGGTTCCGAATAGTATTTTAGAGGATAACGCTGGCTATGGCTGGGTTAGTTCTGGTATTTGCAATCATCTGGCCCATACTTTCGCGTTTTTCGCATATTTATTGGCCAGATCCTGGGTTTTTTCTGGTTAGGATCCCGTAGTAATGCGGTACTACACCGAAACAGTCAATTAAACCTGGTTGCGATTAATATTTTAGAGGATAACGCTGGTTATGTCTCGGTTTGGTCTGGGATTTGCCCTCACCTGGCCCGTAGTTTCGCATTTTTGCATTCTTGTTGGCCAGATCCTAGGCTTTTTGCTGATTTGGATCACGTAGTAATGTGGTACCACACTGAAACAGTCAATAGAAGCTAGTTCCGAATAGTATTTTAGAGGACAACGCTGGTTATGTCTCGGTTAGGTCTGGGATTGGCCCTCATCTGGCCCGTACTTTCGCATTTTTCGCATACTTGTTGGCCAGATCCTGGGCTTTTTCTGGTTTGGATCACGTAGTAATGTGGTACCACACTGAAACAGTCAATAGAAGCTAGTTCCGAATAGTATTTTAGAGGACAACGCTGGTTATGTCTCGGTTAGGTCTGGGATTGGCCCTCATCTGGCCCGTACTTTCGCATTTTTCGCATACTTGTTGGCCAGATCCTGGGTTTTTTCTGGTTTGGACCACGTAGTAATGAGGTACCTCACTGAAACGGTCAATAAAAGCTGGTTCCGATTAGTGTTTTAGAGGATAACGCTGGTTATGTCTGGGTTAGTTCTGGTATTCGCAATCATCTGGCTCATTCTTTCGCTTTTTTCGCATACTTGTTTGCCAGATGCTGGGTTTTTTCTGGTTAGGATCCCGTAGTAATGCGGTACTACACCGAAACAGTCAATTAAACCTGGTTGCGATTAATATTTTAGAGGATAACGCTGGTTATGTCTCGGTTAGGTCTGGGATTTGCCCTCACCTGGCCCGTAGTTTCGCATTTTTGCATTCTTGTTGGCCAGATCCTAGGCTTCTTGCTGATTTGGATCACGTAGTAATGTGGTACCACACTGAAACAGTCAATAGAAGCTAGTTCCGAATAGTATTTTAGAGGACAACGCTGGTTATGTCTCGGTTAGGTCTGGGATTGGCCCTCATCTGGCCCGTACTTTCGCGTTTTTCGCATATTTGTTGGCCAGATGCTGGGTTTTTTCTGGTTTGGATCCCGTAATAATGACGTTCCACACCGAAACAGCCAATTAAACCTGGTTTCGATTAATATGTTAGAGGATAACGCCGGTTATATCTCGGTTAGATCCGGGATTTGCCCTCATCTGGCTCGTACTTTCGCATTTTTCGCATACTTGTCGGCCAGATCCTGGGCTTTTTCTGGTTTGTATCACGTAGTAATGTGGTACCACACTGAAACAGTCAATAGAAGCTAGTTCCGAATAGTATTTTAGAGGACAACGCTGGTTATGTCTCGGTTAGGTCTGGGATTGGCCCTCATCTGGCCCGTACTTTCGCATTTTTCGCATACTTGTTGGCCAGATCCTGGGCTTTTTCTGGTTTGGATCACGTAGTAATGTGGTACCACAGTGAAACAGTCAATAGAAGCTAGTTCCGAATAGTATTTTAGAGGACAACGCTGGTTATGTCTCGGTTAGGTCTGGGATTGGCCCTCATCTGGCCCGTACTTTCGCATTTTTCGCATACTTGTTGGCCAGATCCTGGGTTTTTTCTGGTTTGGACCACGTAGTAATGAGGTACCTCACTGAAACGGTCAATAAAAGCTGGTTCCGATTAGTGTTTTAGAGGATAACGCTGGTTACGTCTGGGTTAGTTCTGGTATTCGCAATCATCTGGCTCATACTTTCGCTTTTTTCGCATACTTGTATGCCAGATGCTGGGTTTTTTCTGGTTTGGATCCCGTAGTAATGAGGTTCCACACCTGAACAGTCAATTAAACCTGGTTGCGATTAATATTTTAGAGGATAACGCCGGTTTTGTCTCGGTTAGGTCTGGGATTTGCCCTCATCTGGTTCGTACTTTTGCATTTCTCGCATACTTGTTGGCCAGATCCTGGCCTTTTTCTGGTTTGTATCACGTAGTAATGCGGTACTACACCGAAACAGTCAATTAAACCTGGTTGCGATTAATATTTTAGAGGATAACGCTGGTTATGTCTCGGTTAGGTCTGGGATTGGCCCTCATCTGGCCCGTACTTTCGCATTTTTCGCATACTTGTTGGCCAGATCCTGGGTTTTTTCTGGTTTGGACCACGTAGTAATGAGGTACCTCACTGAAACGGTCAATAAAAGCTGGTTCCGATTAGTGTTTTAGAGGATAACGCTGGTTATGTCTGGGTTAGTTCTGGTATTCGCAATCATCTGGCTCATACTTTCGCATTTTTCGCATACTTGTTTGCCAGATGCTGGGTTTTTTCTGGTTTGGATCCCGTAGTAATGAGGTTCCACACCTGAACAGTCAATTAAACCTGGTTGCGATTAATATTTTAGAGGATAACGCCGGTTTTGTCTCGGTTAGGTCTGGGATTTGCCCTCATCTGGTTCGTACTTTCGCATTTCTCGCATACTTGTTGGCCAGATCCTGGCCTTTTTCTGGTTTGTATCACGTAGTAATGCGGTACTACACCGAAACAGTCAATTAAACCTGGTTGCGATTAATATTTTAGAGGATAACGCTGGTTATGTCTCGGTTAGGTCTGGGATTTGCCCTCACCTGGCCCGTAGTTTCGCATTTTTGCATTCTTGTTGGCCAGATCCTAGGCTTTTTGCTGATTTGGATCGCGTAGTAATGTGGTACCACACTGAAACAGTCAATAGAATCTGGTTCCGAATAGTATTTTAGAGGATAACGCTGGCTATGTCTGGGTTAGTTCTGGTATTTGCAATCATCTGGCCCATACTTTCGCGTTTTTCGCATATTTATTGGCCAGATCCTGGGTTTTTTCTGGTTAGGATCCCGTAGTAATGAGGTTCCACACCGAAACAGTCAATTAAACCTGGTTGCGATTAATATTTTAGAGGATAACGCCGGTTATGTCTCGGTTAGGTCTGGGATTTGCCCTCATCTGGCCCGTACTTTCGCATTTTTGCATTCTTGTTGGCCAGATCCTAGGCTTTTTGCTGATTTGGATCACGTAGTTATGTGGTACCACACTGAAACAGTCAATAGAAGCTGGTTCCGAATAGTATTTTAGAGGATAACGCTGGTTATGTCTGGGTTAGTTCTGGTATTTGCAATCATCTGGCTCATACTTTCGCGTTTTTCGCATATTTGTTGGGAAGATCCTGGGTTTTTTCTGGTTTGGATCCCGTAGTAATGAGGTTCCACACCGAAACAGTCAATTAAACCTGGTTGCGATTAATATTTTAGAGGATAACGCCGGTTATATCTCGGTTAGGTCTGGGATTTGCCCTCATCTGGCCCGTACTTTCGCATTTTTGCATTCTTGTTGGCCAGATCCTAGGCTTTTTGCTGATTTGGATCACGTAGTTATGTGGTACCACACTGAAACAGTCAATAGAAGATGGTTCCGAATAGTATTTTAGAGGATAACGCTGGCTATGTCTGGGTTAGTTCTGGTATTTGCAATCATCTGGCCCATACTTTCGCGTTTTTCGCATATTTGTTGGCCAGATGCTGGGTTTTTTCTGGTTTGGATCCCGTAATAATGACGTTCCACACCGAAACAGCCAATTAAACCTGGTTTCGATTAATATGTTAGAGGATAACGCCGGTTATATCTAGGTTAGATCCGGGATTTGCCCTCATCTGGCTCGTACTTTCGCATTTTTCGCATACTTGTTGGCCAGATCCTGGGCTTTTTCTGGTTTGTATCACGTAGTAATGTGGTACCACACTGAAACAGTCAATAGAAGCTAGTTCCGAATAGTATTTTAGAGGACAACGCTGGTTATGTCTCGGTTAGGTCTGGGATTGGCCCTCATCTGGCCCGTACTTTCGCATTTTTCGCATACTTGTTGGCCAGATCCTGGCCTTTTTCTGGTTTGTATCACGTAGTAATGCGGTACTACACCGAAACAGTCAATTAAACCTGGTTGCGATTAATATTTTAGAGGATAACGCTGGTTATGTCTCGGTTAGGTCTGGGATTTGCCCTCACCTGGCCCGTAGTTTCGCATTTTTGCATTCTTGTTGGCCAGATCCTAGGCTTTTTGCTGATTTGGATCGCGTAGTAATGTGGTACCACACTGAAACAGTCAATAGAATCTGGTTCCGAATAGTATTTTAGAGGATAACGCTGGCTATGTCTGGGTTAGTTCTGGTATTTGCAATCATCTGGCCCATACTTTCGCGTTTTTCGCATATTTATTGGCCAGATCCTGGGTTTTTTCTGGTTAGGATCCCGTAGTAATGAGGTTCCACACCGAAACAGTCAATTAAACCTGGTTGCGATTAATATTTTAGAGGATAACGCCGGTTTTGTCTCGGTTAGGTCTGGGATTTGCCCTCATCTGGTTCGTACTTTCGCATTTCTCGCATACTTGTTGGCCAGATCCTGGCCTTTTTCTGGTTTGTATCACGTAGTAATGCGGTACTACACCGAAACAGTCAATTAAACCTGGTTGCGATTAATATTTTAGAGGATAACGCTGGTTATGTCTCGGTTAGGTCTGGGATTTGCCCTCACCTGGCCCGTAGTTTCGCATTTTTGCATTCTTGTTGGCCAGATCCTAGGCTTTTTGCTGATTTGGATCGCGTAGTAATGTGGTACCACACTGAAACAGTCAATAGAATCTGGTTCCGAATAGTATTTTAGAGGATAACGCTGGCTATGTCTGGGTTAGTTCTGGTATTTGCAATCATCTGGCCCATACTTTCGCGTTTTTCGCATATTTATTGGCCAGATCCTGGGTTTTTTCTGGTTAGGATCCCGTAGTAATGAGGTTCCACACCGAAACAGTCAATTAAACCTGGTTGCGATTAATATTTTAGAGGATAACGCCGGTTATGTCTCGGTTAGGTCTGGGATTTGCCCTCATCTGGCCCGTACTTTCGCATTTTTGCATTCTTGTTGGCCAGATCCTAGGCTTTTTGCTGATTTGGATCACGTAGTTATGTGGTACCACACTGAAACAGTCAATAGAAGCTGGTTCCGAATAGTATTTTAGAGGATAACGCTGGTTATGTCTGGGTTAGTTCTGGTATTTGCAATCATCTGGCTCATACTTTCGCGTTTTTCGCATATTTGTTGGGAAGATCCTGGGTTTTTTCTGGTTTGGATCCCGTAGTAATGAGGTTCCACACCGAAACAGTCAATTAAACCTGGTTGCGATTAATATTTTAGAGGATAACGCCGGTTATATCTCGGTTAGGTCTGGGATTTGCCCTCATCTGGCCCGTACTTTCGCATTTTTGCATTCTTGTTGGCCAGATCCTAGGCTTTTTGCTGATTTGGATCACGTAGTTATGTGGTACCACACTGAAACAGTCAATAGAAGATGGTTCCGAATAGTATTTTAGAGGATAACGCTGGCTATGTCTGGGTTAGTTCTGGTATTTGCAATCATCTGGCCCATACTTTCGCGTTTTTCGCATATTTGTTGGCCAGATGCTGGGTTTTTTCTGGTTTGGATCCCGTAATAATGACGTTCCACACCGAAACAGCCAATTAAACCTGGTTTCGATTAATATGTTAGAGGATAACGCCGGTTATATCTAGGTTAGATCCGGGATTTGCCCTCATCTGGCTCGTACTTTCGCATTTTTCGCATACTTGTTGGCCAGATCCTGGGCTTTTTCTGGTTTGTATCACGTAGTAATGTGGTACCACACTGAAACAGTCAATAGAAGCTAGTTCCGAATAGTATTTTAGAGGACAACGCTGGTTATGTCTCGGTTAGGTCTGGGATTGGCCCTCATCTGGCCCGTACTTTCGCATTTTTCGCATACTTGTTGGCCAGATCCTGGCCTTTTTCTGGTTTGTATCACGTAGTAATGCGGTACTACACCGAAACAGTCAATTAAACCTGGTTGCGATTAATATTTTAGAGGATAACGCTGGTTATGTCTCGGTTAGGTCTGGGATTTGCCCTCACCTGGCCCGTAGTTTCGCATTTTTGCATTCTTGTTGGCCAGATCCTAGGCTTTTTGCTGATTTGGATCGCGTAGTAATGTGGTACCACACTGAAACAGTCAATAGAATCTGGTTCCGAATAGTATTTTAGAGGATAACGCTGGCTATGTCTGGGTTAGTTCTGGTATTTGCAATCATCTGGCCCATACTTTCGCGTTTTTCGCATATTTATTGGCCAGATCCTGGGTTTTTTCTGGTTAGGATCCCGTAGTAATGAGGTTCCACACCGAAACAGTCAATTAAACCTGGTTGCGATTAATATTTTAGAGGATAACGCCGGTTATGTCTCGGTTAGGTCTGGGATTTGACCTCATCTGGCCCGTACTTTCGCATTTTTGCATTCTTGTTGGCCAGATCCTAGGCTTTTTGCTGATTTGGATCACGTAGTTATGTGGTACCACACCGAAACAGTCAATAGAAGCTGGTTCCGAATAGTATTTTAGAGGATAACGCTGGCTATGTCTGGGTTAGTTCTGGTATTTGCAATCATCTGGCTCATACTTTCGCGTTTTTCGCATATTTGTTGGGAAGATCCTGGGTTTTTTCTGGTTTGGATCCCGTAGTAATGAGGTTCCACACCGAAACAGTCAATTAAACCTGGTTGTGATTAATATTTTAGAGGATAACGCCGGTTATGTCTTGGTTAGGTCTGGGATTTGCCCTCATCTGGCTCGTACTTTCGCATTTTTCGCATACTTGTTGGCCAGATCCTGGGCTTTTTCTGGTTTGTATCACGTAGTAATGTGGTACCACACTGAAACAGTCAATAGAAGCTAGTTCCGAATAGTATTTTAGAGGACAACGCTGGTTATGTCTCGGTTAGGTCTGGGATTGGCCCTCATCTGGCCCGTACTTTCGCATTTTTCGCATACTTGTTGGCCAGATCCTGGGCATTTCTGGTTTGGATCACGTAGTAATGTGGTGCCACACTGAAACAGTCAATAGAAGCTAGTTCCGAATAGTATTTTAGAGGACAACGCTGGTTATGTCTCGGTTAGGTCTGGGATTGGCCCTCATCTGGCCCGTACTTTCGCATTTTTCGCATACTTGTTGGCCAGATCCTGGGTTTTTTCTGGTTTGGACCACGTAGTAATGAGGTACCTCACTGAAACGGTCAATAAAAGCTGGTTCCGATTAGTGTTTTAGAGGATAACGCTGGTTATGTCTGGGTTAGTTCTGGTATTCACAATCATCTGGCTCATACTTTCGCTTTTTTCGCATACTTGTTTGCCAGATGCTGGGTTTTTTCTGGTTAGGATCCCGTAGTAATGCGGTACTACACCGAAACAGTCAATTAAACCTGGTTGCGATTAATATTTTAGAGGATAACGCTGGTTATGTCTCGGTTAGGTCTGGGATTTGCCCTCACCTGGCCCGTAGTTTCGCATTTTTGCATTCTTGTTGGCCAGATCCTAGGCTTCTTGCTGATTTGGATCACGTAGTAATGTGGTACCACACTGAAACAGTCAATAGAAGCTAGTTCCGAATAGTATTTTAGAGGACAACGCTGGTTATGTCTCGGTTAGGTCTGGGATTGGCCCTCATCTGGCCCGTACTTTCGCATTTTTCGCATACTTGTTGGCCAGATACTGGGTTTTTTCTGGTTTGGACCACGTAGTAATGAGGTACCTCACTGAAATGGTCAATAAAAGCTGGTTCCAATTAGTGTTTTAGAGGATAACGCTGGTTATGTCTGGGTTAGTTCTGGTATTTGCAATCATCTGGCCCATACTTTCGCGTTTTTCGCATATCTATTGGCCAGATCCTGGGTTTTTTCTGGTTAGGATCCCGTAGTAATGAGGTTCCACACCGAAACAGTCAATTAAACCTGGTTGCGATTAATATTTTAGAGGATAACGCCGGTTATATCTCGGTTAGGTCTGGGATTTGCCCTCATCTGGCCCGTACTTTCGCATTTTTGCATTCTTGTTGGCCAGATCCTAGGCTTTTTGCTGATTTGGATCACGTAGTTATGTGGTACCACACTGAAACAGTCAATAGAAGCTGGTTCCGAATAGTATTTTAGAGGATAACGCTGGCTATGTCTGGGTTAGTTCTGGTATTTGCAATCATCTGGCCCATACTTTCGCGTTTTTCGCATATTTGTTGGCCAGATGCTGGGTTTTTTCTGGTTTGGATCCCGTAATAATGACGTTCCACACCGAAACAGCCAATTAAACCTGGTTTCGATTAATATGTTAGAGGATAACGCCGGTTATATCTCGGTTAGATCCGGGATTTGCCCTCATCTGGCTCGTACTTTCGCATTTTTCGCATACTTGTCGGCCAGACCCTGGGCTTTTTCTGGTTTGTATCACGTAGTAATGTGGTACCACACTGAAACAGTCAATAGAAGCTAGTTCCGAATAGTATTTTAGAGGACAACGCTGGTTATGTCTCGGTTAGGTCTGGGATTGGCCCTCATCTGGCCCGTACTTTCGCATTTTTCGCATACTTGTTGGCCAGATCCTGGGCTTTTTCTGGTTTGGATCACGTAGTAATGTGGTACCACAGTGAAACAGTCAATAGAAGCTAGTTCCGAATAGTATTGTAGAGGACAACGCTGGTTATGTCTCGGTTAGGTCTGGGATTGGCCCTCATCTGGCCCGTACTTTCGCATTTTTCGCATACTTGTTGGCCAGATCCTGGGTTTTTTCTGGTTTGGACCACGTAGTAATGAGGTACCTCACTGAAACGGTCAATAAAAGCTGGTTCCGATTAGTATTTTAGAGGATAACGCTGGTTACGTCTGGGTTAGTTCTGGTATTCGCAATCATCTGGCTCATACTTTCGCTTTTTTCGCATACTTGTATGCCAGATGCTGGGTTTTTTCTGGTTTGGATCCCGTAGTAATGAGGTTCCACACCTGAACAGTCAATTAAACCTGGTTGCGATTAATATTTTAGAGGATAACGCCGGTTTTGTCTCGGTTAGGTCTGGGATTTGCCCTCATCTGGTTCGTACTTTTGCATTTCTCGCATACTTGTTGGCCAGATCCTGGCCTTTTTCTGGTTTGTATCACGTAGTAATGCGGTACTACACCGAAACAGTCAATTAAACCTGGTTGCGATTAATATTTTAGAGGATAACGCTGGTTATGTCTCGGTTAGGTCTGGGATTGGCCCTCATCTGGCCCGTACTTTCGCATTTTTCGCATACTTGTTGGCCAGATCCTGGGTTTTTTCTGGTTTGGACCACGTAGTAATGAGGTACCTCACTGAAACGGTCAATAAAAGCTGGTTCCGATTAGTGTTTTACAGGATAACGCTGGTTATGTCTGGGTTAGTTCTGGTATTCGCAATCATCTGGCTCATACTTTCGCTTTTTTCGCATACTTGTTTGCCAGATGCTGGGTTTTTTCTGGTTTGGATCCCGTAGTAATGAGGTTCCACACCTGAACAGTCAATTAAACCTGGTTGCGATTAATATTTTAGAGGATAACGCCGGTTTTGTCTCGGTTAGGTCTGGGATTTGCCCTCATCTGGTTCGTACTTTCGCATTTCTCGCATACTTGTTGGCCAGATCCTGGCCTTTTTCTGGTTTGTATCACGTAGTAATGCGGTACTACACCGAAACAGTCAATTAAACCTGGTTGCGATTAATATTTTAGAGGATAACGCTGGTTATGTCTCGGTTAGGTCTGGGATTTGCCCTCACCTGGCCCGTAGTTTCGCATTTTTGCATTCTTGTTGGCCAGATCCTAGGCTTTTTGCTGATTTGGATCGCGTAGTAATGTGGTACCACACTGAAACAGTCAATAGAATCTGGTTCCGAATAGTATTTTAGAGGATAACGCTGGCTATGTCTGGGTTAGTTCTGGTATTTGCAATCATCTGGCCCATACTTTCGCGTTTTTCGCATATTTATTGGCCAGATCCTGGGTTTTTTCTGGTTAGGATCCCGTAGTAATGAGGTTCCACACCGAAACAGTCAATTAAACCTGGTTGCGATTAATATTTTAGAGGATAACGCCGGTTATGTCTCGGTTAGGTCTGGGATTTGCCCTCATCTGGCCCGTACTTTCGCATTTTTGCATTCTTGTTGGCCAGATCCTAGGCTTTTTGCTGATTTGGATCACGTAGTTATGTGGTACCACACTGAAACAGTCAATAGAAGCTGGTTCCGAATAGTATTTTAGAGGATAACGCTGGTTATGTCTGGGTTAGTTCTGGTATTTGCAATCATCTGGCTCATACTTTCGCGTTTTTCGCATATTTGTTGGGAAGATCCTGGGTTTTTTCTGGTTTGGATCCCGTAGTAATGAGGTTCCACACCGAAACAGTCAATTAAACCTGGTTGCGATTAATATTTTAGAGGATAACGCCGGTTATATCTCGGTTAGGTCTGGGATTTGCCCTCATCTGGCCCGTACTTTCGCATTTTTGCATTCTTGTTGGCCAGATCCTAGGCTTTTTGCTGATTTGGATCACGTAGTTATGTGGTACCACACTGAAACAGTCAATAGAAGATGGTTCCGAATAGTATTTTAGAGGATAACGCTGGCTATGTCTGGGTTAGTTCTGGTATTTGCAATCATCTGGCCCATACTTTCGCGTTTTTCGCATATTTGTTGGCCAGATGCTGGGTTTTTTCTGGTTTGGATCCCGTAATAATGACGTTCCACACCGAAACAGCCAATTAAACCTGGTTTCGATTAATATGTTAGAGGATAACGCCGGTTATATCTAGGTTAGATCCGGGATTTGCCCTCATCTGGCTCGTACTTTCGCATTTTTCGCATACTTGTTGGCCAGATCCTGGGCTTTTTCTGGTTTGTATCACGTAGTAATGTGGTACCACACTGAAACAGTCAATAGAAGCTAGTTCCGAATAGTATTTTAGAGGACAACGCTGGTTATGTCTCGGTTAGGTCTGGGATTGGCCCTCATCTGGCCCGTACTTTCGCATTTTTCGCATACTTGTTGGCCAGATCCTGGCCTTTTTCTGGTTTGTATCACGTAGTAATGCGGTACTACACCGAAACAGTCAATTAAACCTGGTTGCGATTAATATTTTAGAGGATAACGCTGGTTATGTCTCGGTTAGGTCTGGGATTTGCCCTCACCTGGCCCGTAGTTTCGCATTTTTGCATTCTTGTTGGCCAGATCCTAGGCTTTTTGCTGATTTGGATCGCGTAGTAATGTGGTACCACACTGAAACAGTCAATAGAATCTGGTTCCGAATAGTATTTTAGAGGATAACGCTGGCTATGTCTGGGTTAGTTCTGGTATTTGCAATCATCTGGCCCATACTTTCGCGTTTTTCGCATATTTATTGGCCAGATCCTGGGTTTTTTCTGGTTAGGATCCCGTAGTAATGAGGTTCCACACCGAAACAGTCAATTAAACCTGGTTGCGATTAATATTTTAGAGGATAACGCCGGTTATGTCTCGGTTAGGTCTGGGATTTGACCTCATCTGGCCCGTACTTTCGCATTTTTGCATTCTTGTTGGCCAGATCCTAGGCTTTTTGCTGATTTGGATCACGTAGTTATGTGGTACCACACCGAAACAGTCAATAGAAGCTGGTTCCGAATAGTATTTTAGAGGATAACGCTGGCTATGTCTGGGTTAGTTCTGGTATTTGCAATCATCTGGCTCATACTTTCGCGTTTTTCGCATATTTGTTGGGAAGATCCTGGGTTTTTTCTGGTTTGGATCCCGTAGTAATGAGGTTCCACACCGAAACAGTCAATTAAACCTGGTTGCGATTAATATTTTAGAGGATAACGCCGGTTATGTCTTGGTTAGGTCTGGGATTTGCCCTCATCTGGCTCGTACTTTCGCATTTTTCGCATACTTGTTGGCCAGATCCTGGGCTTTTTCTGGTTTGTATCACGTAGTAATGTGGTACCACACTGAAACAGTCAATAGAAGCTAGTTCCGAATAGTATTTTAGAGGACAACGCTGGTTATGTCTCGGTTAGGTCTGGGATTGGCCCTCATCTGGCCCGTACTTTCGCATTTTTCGCATACTTGTTGGCCAGATCCTGGGCATTTCTGGTTTGGATCACGTAGTAATGTGGTACCACACTGAAACAGTCAATAGAAGCTAGTTCCGAATAGTATTTTAGAGGACAACGCTGGTTATGTCTCGGTTAGGTCTGGGATTGGCCCTCATCTGGCCCGTACTTTCGCATTTTTCGCATACTTGTTGGCCAGACCCTAGGCTTTTTCTGGTTTGGACCACGTAGTAATGAGGTACCTCACTGAAACGGTCAATAAAAGCTGGTTCCGATTAGTGTTTTAGAGGATAACGCTGGTTATGTCTGGGTTAGTTCTGATATTCGCAATCATCTGGCTCATTCTTTCGCTTTTTTCGCATACTTGTTTGCCAGATGCTGGGTTTTTTCTGGTTAGGATCCCGTAGTAATGCGGTACTACACCGAAACAGTCAATTAAACCTGGTTGCGATTAATATTTTAGAGGATAACGTTGGTTATGTCTCGGTTAGGTCTGGGATTTGCCCTCACCTGGCCCGTAGTTTCGCATTTTTGCATTCTTGTTGGCACGATCCTAGGCTTTTTGCTGATTTGGATCACGTAGTTATGTGGAACCACACTGAAACAGTCAATAGAAGCTAGTTCCGAATAGTATTTTAGAGGACAACGCTGGTTATGTCTCGGTTAGGTCTGGGATTGGCCCTCATCTGGCCCGTACTTTCGCATTTTTCGCATACTTGTTGGCCAGATCCTGGGTTTTTTCTGGTTTGGACCACGTAGTAATGAGGTACCTCACTGAAACGGTCAATAAAAGCTGGTTCCGATTAGTGTTTTAGAGGATAACGCTGGTTATGTCTGGGTTAGTTCTGGTATTCACAATCATCTGGCTCATACTTTCGCTTTTTTCGCATACTTGTTTGCCAGATGCTGGGTTTTTTCTGGTTTGGATCCCGTCGTAATGAGGTTCCACACCTGAACAGTCAATTAAACCTGGTTGCGATTAATATTTTAGAGGATAACGCCGGCTTTGTCTCGGTTAGGTCTGGGATTTGCCCTCATCTGGTTCGTACTTTCGCATTTCTCGCATACTTGTTGGCCAGATCCTGGCCTTTTTCTGGTTTGTATCACGTAGTAATGTGGTACTACACTGAAACAGTCAATAGAAGCTGGTTCCGATTAGTGTTTTAGAGGATAACGCTGGTTATGTCTGGGTTAGTTCTGGTATTTGCAATCATCTGGCTCGTACTTTCGCATTTCTCGCATACTTGTTGGCCAGATGCTGGGTTTTTTCTGGTTTGGATCACGTAATAGTGACGTTCCACACCGAAACAGTCAATTAAACCTAGTTTCGATTAATATTTTAGAGGATATTGCCGGTTATATCTCGGTTAGGTCTGGGACTTGCCCTCATCTGGCTCGTACCTTCGCATTTCTCGCATACTTGTTGGCCAGATCCTCGCCTTTTTCTGGTTTGTATCACGTACTAATGTGGTACTACACTGAAACAGTCAATAGAAGCTGGTTCCGATTAGTGTTTTAGAGGATAACGCTGGTTATGTCTGGGTTAGTTCTGGTATTTGCAATCATCTGGCTCGTACTTTCGCATTTCTCGCATACTTGTTGGCCAGATGCTGGGTTTTTTCTGGTTTGGATCACGTAATAATGACGTTCCACACCGAAACAGTCAATTAAACCTAGTTTCGATTAATATTTTAGAGGATATTGCCGGTTATACCTCGGTTAGGTCTGGGATTTGCCCTCATCTGGCTCGTACCTTCGCATTTCTCGCATACTTGTTGGCCAGATCCTGGCCTTGTTCTGGCTTGGACCAAGTAGTAATGTGGGACCACACTGAAACAGTCAATTAAACCTGGTTGCGATTAATATTTTAGAGGATAACGCTGGTTATGTCTCGGTTAGTTCTGGGATTTGCCCTCATCTGGCTCGTACTTTCGCATTTTTCGCATACTTGAATGGCCAGATCCTGTGTTTTTCTATTGTTAGGATCACGTAGTAATGTGGTACTACACTGAAACAGTCAATTAAACCTGGTTGCGATTAAAATTTTAGAGGATAACGCAGGTTATGTCTCGGTTAGTTCTGGTATTTGCAATCATCTGGCTCGTACCTTCGCATTTTTCGCGGACTTGTTGGCCAGATTCTGGGCTTTTTCTGGTTTGGATCACGTAGTAATGTGGTACCACACTAAAACAGTCAATAAAAGCTGGACCCGAATAGTATTTTAGAGGACAACGCTGGCTATTCCCGCGTTAGTTCTGGTATTTGCAATCATCTGGCTCATACTTTCGCGTTTTTCGCATATTTGTTGGCCAGATCCTGGGTTTTTTTCTGGTTAGGATCCCGTAGTAACGAGGTTCCACACCGAAACAGTCAATTGAACCCGGTTGCGATTAATATTTTAGAGGATAACGCCGGTTATGTCTCGGTTAGGTCTGGGATTTGCCCTCATCTGGCTCGTACTTTCGCAATTTTCGCATACTTATTGGCAAGATCCTGGCCTTTTTCTGGTTTGTATCACGTAGTAATGCGGTACTACACCGAAACAGTCAATTAAACCTGGTTGCGATTAATATTTTAGAGGATAACGCTGGTTATGTCTCGGTTAGGTCTGGGATTTGCCCTCACCTGGCCCGTAGTTTCGCATTTTTGCATTCTTGTTGGCCAGATCCTAGGCTTTTTGCTGATTTGGATCGCGTAGTAATGTGGTACCACACTGAAACAGTCAATAGAAGCTGGTTCCGAATAGTATTTTAGAGGATAACGCTGGCTATGTCTGGGTTAGTTCTGGTATTTGGAATCATCTGGCCCATACTTTCGCGTTTTTCGCATATTTATTGGCCAGATGCTGGGTTTTTTCTGGTTAGGATCCCGTAGTAATACGGTACTACACCGAAACAGTCAATTAAACCTGGTTGCGATTAATATTTTAGAGGATAACGCTGGTTATGTCTCGTTTAGGTCTGGGATTTGCCCTCACCTGGCCCGTACTTTCGCATTTTTGCATTCTTGTTGGCCAGATCCTAGGCTTTTTGCTGATTTGGATCACGTAGTAATGTGGTACCACACTGAAACAGTCAATAGGAGCTGGTTCCGAATAGTATTTTAGAGGATAACGCTGGCTATGTCTGGGTTAGTTCTGGTATTTGCAATCATCTGGCCCATACTTTCGCGTTTTTCGCATATTTATTGGCCAGATCCTGGGTTTTTTCTGGTTAGGATCCCGTAGTAATGAGGTTCGACACCGAAACAGTCAATTAAACCTGGTTGCGATTAATATTTTAGAGGATAAAGCCGGTTATGTCTCGGTTAGGTCTGGGATTTGCCCTCATCTGGCCCGTACTTTCGCATTTTTGCATTCTTGTTGGCCAGATCCTAGGCTTTTTGCTGATTTGGATCACGTAGTTATGTGGTACCACACTGAAACAGTCAATAGAAGCTGGTTCCGAATAGTATTTTAGAGGATAACGCTGGCTATGTCTGGGTTAGTTCTGGTATTTGCAATCATCTGGCCCATACTTTCGCGTTTTTCGCATATTTGTTGGCCAGATGCTGGGTTTTTTCTGGTTTGGATCCCGTAATAATGACGTTCCACACCGAAACAGCCAATTAAACCTGGTTTCGATTAATATGTTAGAGGATAACGCCGGTTATATCTCGGTTAGGTCTGGGATTGGCCCTCATCTGGCCCGTACTTTCGCATTTTTCGCATACTTGTTGGCCAGATCCTGGGCTTTTTCTGGTTTGGATCACGTAGTAATGTGGTACCACACTGAAACAGTCAATGGAAGCTAGTTCCGAATAGTATTTTAGAGGACAACGCTGGTTATGTCACGGTTAGGTCTGGGATTGGCCCTCATCTGGCCTGTACTTTCGCATTTTTCGCATACTTGTTGGCCAGATCCTGGGTTTTTTCTGGTTTGGACCACGTAGTAATGAGGTACCTCACTGAAACGGTCAATAAAAGCTGGTTCCGATTAGTGTTTTAGAGGATAACGCTGGCTATGTCTGGGTTAGTTCTGGTATTTGCAATCATCTGGCCCATACTTTCGCGTGTTTCGCATATTTATTGGCCAGATGCTGGGTTTTTTCTGGTTAGGATCCCGTAGTATTGCGGTACTACACCGAAACAGTCAATTAAACCTGGTTGTGATTAATATTTTAGAGGATAACGCTGGTTATGTCTCGTTTAGGTCTGGGATTTGCCCTCACCTGGCCCGTAGTTTCGCATTTTTGCATTCTTGTTGGCCAGATCCTAGGCTTTTTGCTGATTTGGATCACGTAGTAATGTGGTACCACACTGAAACAGTCAATAGAAGCTGGTTCCGAATAGTATTTTAGAGGATAACGCTGGCTATGTCTGGGTTAGTTCTGGTATTTGCAATCATCTGGCCCATACTTTCGCGTTTTTCGCATATTTGTTGGCAAGATCCTGGGTTTTTTCTGGTTTGGATCCCGTAGTAATGAGGTTCCACACCGAAACAGCCAATTAAACCTGGTTTCGATTAATATGTTAGAGGATAACGCCGGTTATATCTCGGTTAGATCCGGGATTTTCCCTCATCTGGCTCGCACCTGCGCATTTTTCGCATACTTGTTGGCCATATCCTGGCCTTATTCTGGTTTGTATCACGTAGTAATGTGGTACCACACTGAAGCAGTCAATAGAAGCTGGTTCCGAATAGTATTTTAGAGGATAACGCTGGCTATGTCTGGCTTAGTTCTGGTATTTGCAATCATCTGGCTCATACTTTCGCGTTTTTCGCATATTTGTTGGGAAGATCCTGGGTTTTTTCTGGTTTGGATCCCGTAGTAATGAGGTTCCACACCGAAACAGTCAATTAAACCTGGTTGCGATTAATATTTTAGAGGATAACGCCGGTTATGTCTTGGTTAGGTCTGGGATTTGCCCTCATCTGGTTCGTACTTTCGCATTTTTCGCATACTTGTTGGCCAGATCCTGGGCTTTTTCTGGTTTGTATCACGTAGTAATGTGGTACCACACTGAAACAGTCAATAGAAGCTAGTTCCGAATAGTATTTTAAAGGACAACGCTGGTTATGTCTCGGTGAGGTCTGGGATTGGCCCTCATCTGGCCCGTACTTTCGCATTTTTCGCATACTTGTTGGCCAGATTCTGGGCTTTTTCTGGTTTGGATCACGTAGTAATGTGGTACCACACTAAAACAGTCAATAAAAGCTGGACCCGAATAGTATTTTAGAGGATAACGCTGGCTATGTCTGGGTTAGTTCTGGTATTTGCAATCATCTGGCCCATACTTTCGCGTTTTTCGCATATTTGTTGGCCAGATGCTGGGTTTTTTCTGGTTTGGATCCCGTAATAATGACGTTCCACACCGAAACAGCCAATTAAACCTGGTTTCGATTAATATGTTAGAGGATAACGCCGGTTATATCTCGGTTAGGTCTGGGATTGGCCCTCATCTGGCCCGTACTTTCGCATTTTTCGCATACTTGTTGGCCAGATCCTGGGCTTTTTCTGGTTTGGATCACGTAGTAATGTGGTACCACACTGAAACAGTCAATGGAAGCTAGTTCCGAATAGTATTTTAGAGGACAACGCTGGTTATGTCACGGTTAGGTCTGGGATTGGCCCTCATCTGGCCTGTACTTTCGCATTTTTCGCATACTTGTTGGCCAGATCCTGGGTTTTTTCTGGTTTGGACCACGTAGTAATGAGGTACCTCACTGAAACGGTCAATAAAAGCTGGTTCCGATTAGTGTTTTAGAGGATAACGCTGGCTATGTCTGGGTTAGTTCTGGTATTTGCAATCATCTGGCCCATACTTTCGCGTGTTTCGCATATTTATTGGCCAGATGCTGGGTTTTTTCTGGTTAGGATCCCGTAGTATTGCGGTACTACACCGAAACAGTCAATTAAACCTGGTTGTGATTAATATTTTAGAGGATAACGCTGGTTATGTCTCGTTTAGGTCTGGGATTTGCCCTCACCTGGCCCGTAGTTTCGCATTTTTGCATTCTTGTTGGCCAGATCCTAGGCTTTTTGCTGATTTGGATCACGTAGTAATGTGGTACCACACTGAAACAGTCAATAGAAGCTGGTTCCGAATAGTATTTTAGAGGATAACGCTGGCTATGTCTGGGTTAGTTCTGGTATTTGCAATCATCTGGCCCATACTTTCGCGTTTTTCGCATATTTGTTGGCAAGATCCTGGGTTTTTTCTGGTTTGGATCCCGTAGTAATGAGGTTCCACACCGAAACAGCCAATTAAACCTGGTTTCGATTAATATGTTAGAGGATAACGCCGGTTATATCTCGGTTAGATCCGGGATTTTCCCTCATCTGGCTCGCACCTGCGCATTTTTCGCATACTTGTTGGCCATATCCTGGCCTTATTCTGGTTTGTATCACGTAGTAATGTGGTACCACACTGAAGCAGTCAATAGAAGCTGGTTCCGAATAGTATTTTAGAGGATAACGCTGGCTATGTCTGGCTTAGTTCTGGTATTTGCAATCATCTGGCTCATACTTTCGCGTTTTTCGCATATTTGTTGGGAAGATCCTGGGTTTTTTCTGGTTTGGATCCCGTAGTAATGAGGTTCCACACCGAAACAGTCAATTAAACCTGGTTGCGATTAATATTTTAGAGGATAACGCCGGTTATGTCTTGGTTAGGTCTGGGATTTGCCCTCATCTGGTTCGTACTTTCGCATTTTTCGCATACTTGTTGGCCAGATCCTGGGCTTTTTCTGGTTTGTATCACGTAGTAATGTGGTACCACACTGAAACAGTCAATAGAAGCTAGTTCCGAATAGTATTTTAAAGGACAACGCTGGTTATGTCTCGGTGAGGTCTGGGATTGGCCCTCATCTGGCCCGTACTTTCGCATTTTTCGCATACTTGTTGGCCAGATTCTGGGCTTTTTCTGGTTTGGATCACGTAGTAATGTGGTACCACACTAAAACAGTCAATAAAAGCTGGACCCGAATAGTATTTTAGAGGACAACGCTGGCTATTCCCGCGTTAGTTCTGGTATTTGCAATCATCTGGCTCATACTTTCGCGTTTTTCGCATATTTGTTGGCCAGATCCTGGGTTTTTTTCTGGTTAGGATCCCGTAGTAACGAGGTTCCACACCGAAACAGTCAATTGAACCCGGTTGCGATTAATATTTTAGAGGATAACGCCGGTTATGTCTCGGTTAGGTCTGGGATTTGCCCTCATCTGGCTCGTACTTTCGCAATTTTCGCATACTTATTGGCAAGATCCTGGCCTTTTTCTGGTTTGTATCACGTAGTAATGCGGTACTACACCGAAACAGTCAATTAAACCTGGTTGCGATTAATATTTTAGAGGATAACGCTGGTTATGTCTCGGTTAGGTCTGGGATTTGCCCTCACCTGGCCCGTAGTTTCGCATTTTTGCATTCTTGTTGGCCAGATCCTAGGCTATTTGCTGATTTGGATCGCGTAGTAATGTGGTACCACACTGAAACAGTCAATAGAAGCTGGTTCCGAATAGTATTTTAGAGGATAACGCTGGCTATGTCTGGGTTAGTTCTGGTATTTGGAATCATCTGGCCCATACTTTCGCGTTTTTCGCATATTTATTGGCCAGATGCTGGGTTTTTTCTGGTTAGGATCCCGTAGTAATACGGTACTACACCGAAACAGTCAATTAAACCTGGTTGCGATTAATATTTTAGAGGATAACGCTGGTTATGTCTCGTTTAGGTCTGGGATTTGCCCTCACCTGGCCCGTACTTTCGCATTTTTGCATTCTTGTTGGCCAGATCCTAGGCTTTTTGCTGATTTGGATCACGTAGTAATGTGGTACCACACTGAAACAGTCAATAGGAGCTGGTTCCGAATAGTATTTTAGAGGATAACGCTGGCTATGTCTGGGTTAGTTCTGGTATTTGCAATCATCTGGCCCATACTTTCGCGTTTTTCGCATATTTATTGGCCAGATCCTGGGTTTTTTCTGGTTAGGATCCCGTAGTAATGAGGTTCCACACCGAAACAGTCAATTAAACCTGGTTGCGATTAATATTTTAGAGGATAACGCCGGTTATGTCTCGGTTAGGTCTGGGATTTGCCCTCATCTGGCCCGTACTTTCGCATTTTTGCATTCTTGTTGGCCAGATCCTAGGCTTTTTGCTGATTTGGATCACGTAGTTATGTGGTACCACACTGAAACAGTCAATAGAAGCTGGTTCCGAATAGTATTTTAGAGGATAACGCTGGCTATGTCTGGGTTAGTTCTGGTATTTGCAATCATCTGGCCCATACTTTCGCGTTTTTCGCATATTTGTTGGCCAGATGCTGGGTTTTTTCTGGTTTGGATCCCGTAATAATGACGTTCCACACCGAAACAGCCAATTAAACCTGGTTTCGATTAATATGTTAGAGGATAACGCCGGTTATATCTCGGTTAGGTCTGGGATTGGCCCTCATCTGGCCCGTACTTTCGCATTTTTCGCAAACTTGTTGGCCAGATCCTGGGCTTTTTCTGGTTTGGATCACGTAGTAATGTGGTACCACACTGAAACAGTCAATGGAAGCTAGTTCCGAATAGTATTTTAGAGGACAACGCTGGTTATGTCACGGTTAGGTCTGGGATTGGCCCTCATCTGGCCTGTACTTTCGCATTTTTCGCATACTTGTTGGCCAGATCCTGGGTTTTTTCTGGTTTGGACCACGTAGTAATGAGGTACCACACTGAAACAGTCAATGGAAGCTAGTTCCGAATAGTATTTTAGAGGACAACGCTGGTTATGTCTCGGTTAGGTCTGGGATTGGCCCTCATCTGGCCCGTACTTTCGCATTTTTCGCATACTTGTTGGCCAGATCCTGGGTTTTTTCTGGTTTGGACCACGTAGTAATGAGGTACCTCACTGAAACGGTCAATAAAAGCTGGTTCCGATTAGTGTTTTAGAGGATAACGCTGGCTATGTCTGGGTTAGTTCTGGTATTTGCAATCATCTGGCCCATACTTTCGCGTGTTTCGCATATTTATTGGCCAGATGCTGGGTTTTTTCTGGTTAGGATCCCGTAGTATTGCGGTACTACACCGAAACAGTCAATTAAACCTGGTTGTGATTAATATTTTAGAGGATAACGCTGGTTATGTCTCGTTTAGGTCTGGGATTTGCCCTCACCTGGCCCGTAGTTTCGCATTTTTGCATTCTTGTTGGCCAGATCCTAGGCTTTTTGCTGATTTGGATCACGTAGTAATGTGGTACCACACTGAAACAGTCAATAGAAGCTGGTTCCGAATAGTATTTTAGAGGATAACGCTGGCTATGTCTGGGTTAGTTCTGGTATTTGCAATCATCTGGCCCATACTTTCGCGTTTTTCGCATATTTATTGGCCAGATCCTGGGTTTTTTCTGGTTAGGATCCCGTAGTAATGAGGCTCCACACCGAAACAGTCAATTAAACCTGGTTGCGATTAATATTTTAGAGGATAACGCCGGTTATGTCTCGGTTAGGTCTGGGATTTGCCCTCATCTGGCCCGTACTTTCACATTTTTGCATTCTTGTTGGCCAGATCCTAGGCTTTTTGCTGATTTGGATCACGTAGTTATGTGGTACCACACTGAAACAGTCAATAGAAGCTGGTTCCGAATAGTATTTTAGAGGATAACGCTGGCTATGTCTGGGTTAGTTCTGGTATTTTCAATCATCTGGCCCATACTTTCGCGTTTTTCGCATATTTGTTGGCAAGATCCTGGGTTTTTTCTGGTTTGGATCCCGTAGTAATGAGGTTCCACACCGAAACAGCCAATTAAACCTGGTTTCGATTAATATGTTAGAGGATAACACCGGTTATGTCTTGGTTAGGTCTGGGATTTGCCCTCATCTGGTTCGTACTTTCGCATTTTTCGCATACTTGTTGGCCAGATCCTGGGCTTTTTCTGGTTTGTATCACGTAGTAATGTGGTACCACACTGAAACAGTCAATAGAAGCTAGTTCCGAATAGTATTTTAAAGGACAACGCTGGTTATGTCTCGGTGAGGTCTGGGATTGGCCCTCATCTGGCCCGTACTTTCGCATTTTTCGCATACTTGTTGGCCAGATCCTGGGCTTTTTCTGGTTTGGATCACGTAGTAATGTGGTACCACACTGAAACAGTCAATGGAAGCTAGTTCCGAATAGTATTTTAGAGGACAACGCTGGTTATGTCTCGGTTAGGTCTGGGATTGGCCCTCATCTGGCCCGTACTTTCGCATTTTTCGCATACTTGTTGGCCAGATCCTGGGTTTTTTCTGGTTTGGACCACGTAGTAATGAGGTACCTCACTGAAACGGTCAATAAAAGCTGGTTCCGATTAGTGTTTTAGAGGATAACGCTGGTTATGTCTGGGTTAGTTCTGGTATTCGCAATCATCTGGCTCATACTTTCGCTTTTTTCGCATACTTGTTTGCCAGATGCTGGGTTTTTTCTGGTTAGGATCCCGTAGTAATGCGGTATTACACCGAAACAGTCAATTAAACCTGGTTGCGATTAATATTTTAGAGGATAACGCTGGTTATGTCTCGGTTAGGTCTGGGATTTGCCCTCACCTGGCCCGTAGTTTCGCATTTTTGCATTCTTGTTGGCCAGATCCTAGGCTTTTTGCTGATTTGGATCACGTAGTAATGTGGTACCACACTGAAACAGTCAATAGATGCTGGTTCCGAATATTATTTTAGAGGATTACGCTGGCTATGTCTGGGTTAGTTCTGGTATTTGCAATCATCTGGCCCATACTTTCGCGTTTTTCGCATATTTATTGGCCAGATCCTGGGTTTTTTCTGGTTAGGATCCCGTAGTAATGAAGTTCCACACCGACGAAGGCGGATCGTCTCGCCCAGAGGCTCCGGGAGCAGCTGGGCGAGCGAGGTGTCCGGGTCGCCCGGCCCACGAAGCGCACGGAGATGCGCATTTGTGGGTTGGACGACTCGGTCAGCGCACAGGATGTGTCCCGTGCCCTTGCGAGGGCGGGGGACTGTCCTGTGGAGGACCTGCGGATCGGAGAGATCCGCAGGTCGCCCTCCGGCCTCGGGTCGGTGTGGGCCCGGTGCCCCCTCTCCGCCGCCCGTAAGGTGGCGGAATCCGGGAGGGTGTTGGTGGGGTGGGTTTCGGCGCGAGTGGAAATCCTCGCGCCGCGCCCGCTCCAGTGTCACCGCTGCCTCGAATTGGGGCACGTGAGGCAGTGGTGCACCTCGCCGGTGGACCGCAGCGGTCAGTGTTACCGCTGCGGTGCCAAAGAGCACCGTGCGAGCCAGTGCTCGGCGGCCCCCCACTGCCCGCTGTGTGCGGACATGGGGAGGCCAGCCGATCACAGGGTGGGGAGCAAGAAGTGCTCCCCCCCCTCCCGGAAGGAGAGGAAGAGGCGGGCTGCACCGGCTCCGGTGCCGAGGGCGGTGGCATCGTCCTCCATGGAGGTGGACGGTGCTACGGGGACGGACGGCCGGGAGGAGGCTGGCGCGGCCATTAATTAATGCCGCCCCGCCTCCTCCTCCAGGCCAACCTCAACCACTGCCGCGCGGCACAGGACTTGATGTCCCAAGTCCTCGCGGAGTGGGGGGTTGGCCTGGCGGTCGCCGCCGAGCCGTACCGCGTCCCTGATCACCCTCATTGGGTGGGCGACGCGGACGGCTTGGTGGCGACGGTATGGGGAGGGGGCGACGGGTCCCCACCGTTCTCCTTGTTGGAGCGCGGTCGGGGATTCGTCGCCGTGGACTGGGGGGGAGTCGCTGTGGTGGGGTGCTACATTTCGCCCCGTAGCGGTCACGCTGCGTTCGAGCTGTACTTGGCCGAGGTCGCGGCATGCGTGCAGCGCTACGCGGCCCGGCCGGTGCTGGTCCTGGGGGATTTTAATGCCAAGTCGGTGGCTTGGGGATCCCCCAGGACCTCCGTTCGCGGCGGGATCCTGGGCGATTGGGCGGCGGGGCTCGACCTCCGGGTATTGAACCGGGGGTCGGAGAACACATGCGTGCGGCGATATGGGGGGTCCATCGTGGATGTTGGATTCGCGACCCCCAACGCCGTGCGCATGGTGTCGTGTTGGCACGTGGTCGCGGGGGCAGAGACACTCTCCGATCACCGGTACATCCGGATGGAGGTCTCTGCCGCCGCGAGTGCATCCCGACACGGCCGCCTGCGTGGCACCCCACCACGCCGCTGGGCGCTTCGGCGCCTGGACAAGGACGCCCTGATGGCAGCTGCCCTCGCTGCAACTTGGCCGCAGGGAGCGGCCGAGTTGCCGAGCATAGAGGGGGAGGTCGCCCGGCTCGGAGCATTGGTCGCGGGTATTTGCGACGCGGCGATGCCTCGGGTCGGGCGGGCTTCTCCTCGCCGGGCGGTGTACTGGTGGTCGGACGCGATCGCGGAGTTGCGAGTCGCGACTGTCCGCGCCCGACGCCAGTACACCCGCGCGCGCCGTCGTCAACGTACAGGCGACGGCGTGGCGCGAGCGAGGGCAGCTGATGACCTGTATGGAGCATACCGCGTGGCGCGGGTTGCTCTGCAGGTCGCCATCAAACGGGCCAAGACCCAGGCATGGAAGGAGCTCCTCCAGACCCTTGATGACGATCCATGGGGGCGCCCATATAAGGTGGTGCTGAATAAGCTCCGCCCGTGGGCGCCCCCCGTCACCGAGGGTCTTGACCCCCGGCTGCTGGAGGACGTGGTCAATACACTCTTCCCAATTGGGGAGAGGGGACCGCGTCCTCCGGCGGCGGCGGCTGTCCCAGTGGAGTGGACGGCCGAGCTGGGGGTCACGCAGGAGGAGCTGGCAGCGGCCATCAGACGGCTCGGGGTTCGTAACACGGCCCCGGGTCCGGATGGTGTGCCCGGCCGGGTTTGGGTCTTGACCCAGGGCGTCCTTGGGGCCGACCTCAGGCGGTTGTTCGACCGCTGCCTGAGGGACGGGCGATTCCCCCCCAGTTGGAAGGTGGCGAGGATGGTCCTCCTCCGGAAGGAGGGTCGGCCCGCGGAGTCTCCCTCCGCATACCGGCCCATTTGTCTCCTCGACGAGGTGGGCAAGCTCTTCGAGCGTGTGATTGCTGCCCGCCTCGTCGAGCACCTGTCGCGGGGTGATCCCGGTCTGGCCGACTGCCAGTTCGGTTTCCGGGGGGGCCGATCGACTATCGACGCGATAGGTCGTGTGAGGGCCCTCTCGGAGGCGGCCGTCTCCCGGGGAGGGGTGGCATTGGCAATATCCTTGGATATTGCCAATGCCTTTAACACCCTCCCCTGGGAAGAGATAAGGAGGGGACTCGAATATCATCGAGTCCCCCCTTGTCTCAGGGCGGTCGTCGGGGATTATCTCCGCGGCAGGTGGATCGAGTATCCGGGCCGGGATGGTGATATGCGGAGGGAGGTGTACTGCGGTGTTCCGCAGGGGTCGGTCCTCGGGCCACTCCTGTGGAACATCGCGTACGACTCGGTGTTGCGGGCCGGCCTCCCCGACGGCGTCAGCACGGTGTGTTATGCGGATGACACACTGGTGCTGGCCGTCGGGGCGCACTGGGGGAGGGCCATGCGTCGCGCGGAGGAGGGGTCGCAACGCGTCGTCGACCGGATCAGGGGGATGGGGATGACGGTGGCGGTCCATAAGACCGAGGTGATTGCGTTTCATTCACCTCGGCAGGATCCGCCACCCCCTCTGATTCGGGTGGGTGGGGCTGACATCGAGGTGAAGCCCCAGATCAGGTATCTAGGGCTGATCCTCGATAGCCACTGGCGTTTCGAGAAGCATTTCCGCTGCCTGGTCCCCCGGTTGGAAAGGATGGTTGCGGCTCTGGGCCGGATCCTGCCCAACCTGGGGGGCCCGGCGGGCCGAGTTCGTCGCCTCTATGTGGCAATGGTCCAGTCGGTGGCCCTATACGGGGCCCCCGTCTGGGCGGACGACCTGGCTGCCTCCCGGCGCAGCATGACTATGCTGCGTCGGGTGCAGAGGCGCATGGCGCTCAGGGTCGTCCGCGGGTATCGGACCGTGTCACATGAGGCGGCGACGGTTCTAGCGGGGATGCCGCCCATGGACCTGCTCGCGCGGTCGCACGCGGTGATGTACCGGCACCGCGTCGACCGTCGCGCGGGGGTGGGGGCGGTCCCGGGCGGGCAGGAACCTGCTTGGGGCGATTTGAAGCGCCAGGCCCGGCAGTCCGTGTTGCTCGCGTGGCAGGAGCGGCTGGCTCTGCCAACCGCGGGGCACCGAACTGTCGGGGCTGTTCGGCCACTCCTGAAGGAGTGGCTGGACAGAGGCCATGGCAGCCTCACCTACCGGCTGGCACAGGTATTTTCCGGGCATGGCAGCTTCGGAAGATACCTGTGCCGGATAGGGAAGGAGCCGACGGCGCGTTGCTGCCACTGCGACGCTGAGCAGGACACGGCGGATCATACCCTGGAGGTATGCCCCGCGTGGGAGGGGGAGCGCCGTGTCCTGGTCGGCGTCGTCGGGCGGGATGTCTCGCTGCCGGGCGTGGTGCGCGCCATGCTCGGCAGCGAGGAGAAGTGGAGGGCCGTGGCCTCCTTCTGCGAGAACGTAATGTTGCAGAAGGAGGCCGCGGGGAGGGAGCGCGAGCTTCAGCGGCGTGCTGAAGCGCGCGCTCGTGCGGTGGCCCGAGGTCGTCGCCCGGTCGCGAGGCGTCGCGGGCGGCCGCCTCGGCGTGGCGGATGACCTAGGCTGGGAGGGGGGTCCTGAGGGGACCCTCCTCCCGCCAGGCGGCGCCGGGTCGGACCGGTTGGGGGTAGGAGTGTCTTCCCCTACCGGTCCGACGCAAGGGGAGGCACCCTCGGCGGTCTGGTGCGGCCATGAACGCCCGACCGCCGAGGGATGGAAACGGGGTCGCGGGCGGTTGCGAGTTGGGGCTCGCAGCCGCCACTAAACGCGGCCCCGGGACGGATAGCGGCGGGATGGAGTGGCCCCGTCCCGCCGCTATGAGGCAGTGTGTCTACTGGGGGGACCGATTGTCCCCCCGGGGGATGGGCGCGAAAGCGCGGGCACGGGGAGGATACCGGAAGAATGCTTCGAGCGATTCCCGGTATCCTCCCAAAGCGTGCCGAAGGGTCACCGTGGGGTTTTTAGTGGGTAGGTCCGGCGCCTGTCGTTGTACGGGCGCGGGGAATCCCACACACGCCTCCCACCTCTCCCCAAGGAGGTGGGAGGGAGTCTTTCGAAGATTTTCCCCACGACAAAAAAAAAAAAAAAAAAAAAAAAGTTCCACACCGAAACAGTCAATTAAACCTGGTTGCGATTAATATTTTAGAGGATAACGCCGGTTATATCTCGGTTAGGTCTGGGATTTGCCCTCATCTGGCCCGTACTTTCGCTTTTTTGCATTCTTGTTGGCCAGATCCTAGGCTTTTTGCTGATTTGGATCACGTAGTTATGTGGTACCACACTGAAACAGTCAATAGAAGCTGGTTCCGAATAGTATTTTAGAGGATAACGCTGGCTATGTCTGGGTTAGTTCTGGTATTTGCAATCATCTGGCCCATACTTTCGCGTTTTTCGCATATTTGTTGGCCAGATGCTGGGTTTTTTCTGGTTTGGATCCCGTAATAATGACGTTCCACACCGAAACAGCCAATTAAACCTGGTTTCGATTAATATGTTAGAGGATAACGCCGGTTATATCTCGGTTAGATCCGGGATTTGCCCTCATCTGGCTCGTACCTGCGCATTTTTCGCATACTTGTTGGCCATATCCTGGCCTTATTCTGGTTTGTATCACGTAGTAATGTGGTACCACACTGAAACAGTCAATAGAAGCTGGTTCCGAATAGTATTTTAGAGGATTACGCTGGCTATGTCTGGGTTAGTTCTGGTATTTGCAATCATCTGGCCCATACTTTCGCGTTTTTCGCATATTTATTGGCCAGATCCTGGGTTTTTTCTGGTTAGGATCCCGTAGTAATGAAGTTCCACACCGAAACAGTCAATTAAACCTGGTTGCGATTAATATTTTAGAGGATAACGCCGGTTATATCTCGGTTAGGTCTGGGATTTGCCCTCATCTGGCCCGTACTTTCGCATTTTTGCATTCTTGTTGGCCAGATCCTAGGCTTTTTGCTGATTTGGATCACGTAGTTATGTGGTACCACACTGAAACAGTCAATAGAAGCTGGTTCCGAATAGTATTTTAGAGGATAACGCTGGCTATGTCTGGGTTAGTTCTGGTATTTGCAATCATCTGGCCCATACTTTCGCGTTTTTCGCATATTTGTTGGCCAGATGCTGGGTTTTTTCTGGTTTGGATCCCGTAATAATGGCGTTCCACACCGAAACAGCCAATTAAACCTGGTTTCGATTAATATGTTAGAGGATAACGCCGGTTATATCTCGGTTAGATCCGGGATTTGCCCTCATCTGGCTCGTACCTGCGCATTTTTCGCATACTTGTTGGCCATATCCTGGCCTTATTCTGGTTTGTATCACGTAGTAATGTGGTACCACACTGAAACAGTCAATAGAAGCTGGTTCCGAATAGTATTTTAGAGGATAACGCTGGCTATGTCTGGGTTAGTTCTGGTATTTGCAATCATCTGGCTCATACTTTCGCGTTTTTCTCATATTTGTTGGGAAGATCCTGGGTTTTTTCTGGTTTGGATCCCGTAGTAATTAGGTTCCACACCGAAACAGTCAATTAAACCTGGTTGCGATTAATATTTTAGAGGATAACGCCGGTTATGTCTTGGTTAGGTCTGGGATTTGCCCTCATCTGGCTCGTACTTTCGCATTTTTCGCATACTTGTTGGCCAGATCCTGGGCTTTTTCTCGTTTGTATCACGTAGTAATGTGGTACCACACTGAAGCAGTCAATAGAAGCTAGTTCCGAATAGTATTTTAGAGGACAACGCTGGTTATGTCTCGGTTAGGTCTGGGATTGGCCCTCATCTGGCCCGTACTTTCGCATTTTTCGCATACTTGTTGGCCAGATCCTGGGCTTTTTCTGGTTTGGATCACGTAGTAATGTGGTACCACACTGAAACAGTCAATAGAAGCTAGTTCCGAATAGTATTTTAGAGGACAACGCTGGTTATGTCTCGGTTAGGTCTGGGATTGGCCCTCATCTGGCCCGTACTTTCGCATTTTTCGCATACTTGTTGGCCAGATCCTGGGTTTTTTCTGGTTTGGACCACGTAGTAATGAGGTACCTCACTGAAACGGTCAATAAAAGCTGGTTCCGATTAGTGTTTTAGAGGATAACGCTGGTTATGTCTGGGTTAGTTCTGGTATTCGCAATCATCTGGCTCATACTTTCGCTTTTTTCGCATACTTGTTTGCCAGATGCTGGGTTTTTTCTGGTTTGGATCCCGTAGTAATGAGGTTCCACACCTGAACAGTCAATTAAACCTGGTTGCGATTAATATTTTAGAGGATAACGCCGGTTTTGTCTCGGTTAGGTCTGGGATTTGCCCTCATCTGGTTCGTACTTTCGCATTTCTCGCATACTTGTTGGCCAGATCCTGGCCTTTTTCTGGTTTGTATCACGTAGTAATGTGGTACTACACTGAAACAGTCAATAGAAGCTGGTTCCGAATAGTATTTTAGAGGATAACGCTGGCTATGTCTGGGTTAGTTCTGGTATTTGCAATCATCTTGCTCATACTTTCGCTTTTTTCGCATACTTGTTGGCCAGATGCTGGGTTTTTTCTGGTTTGGATCACGTAATAATGACGTTCCACACCGAAACAGTCAATTAAACCTAGTTTCGATTAATATTTTAGAGGATATTGCCGGTTATATCTCGGTTAGGTCTGGGATTTGCCCTCATCTGGCCCGTACTTTCGCATTTTTGCATTCTTGTTGGCCAGATCCTAGGCTTTTTGCTGATTTGGATCACGTAGTTATGTGGTACCACACTGAAACAGTCAATAGAAGCTGGTTCCGAATAGTATTTTAGAGGATAACGCTGGCTATGTCTGGGTTAGTTCTGGTATTTGCAATCATCTGGCCCATACTTTCGCGTTTTTCGCATATTTGTTGGCCAGATGCTGGGTTTTTTCTGGTTTGGATCCCGTAATAATAACGTTCCACACCGAAGCAGCCAATTAAACCTGGTTTCGATTAATATGTTAGAGGATAACGCCGGTTATATCTCGGTTAGATCCGGGATTTGCCCTCATCTGGCTCGTACCTGCGCATTTTTCGCATACTTGTTGGCCATATCCTGGCCTTATTCTGGTTTCTATCACGTAGTAATGTGGTACCACACTGAAACAGTCAATAGAAGCTGGTTCCGAATAGTATTTTAGAGGATAACGCTGGCTATGTCTGGGTTAGTTCTGGTATTTGCAATTATCTGGCTCATACTTTCGCGTTTTTCGCATATTTGTTGGCAACATCCTGGGTTTTTTCTGGTTTGGATCCCGTAGTAATGAGGTTCTACACCGAAACAGTCAATTAAACCTGGTTGCGATTAATATTTTAGAGGATAACGCCGGTTTTGTCTTGGTTAGGTCTGGGATTTGCCCTCATCTGGCTCGTACTTTCGTATTTTTCGCATACTTGTTGGCCAGATCCTGGGCTTTTTCTGGATTGTATCACGTAGTAATGTGGTACCACACTGAAACAGTCAATAGAAGCTAGTTCCGAATAGTATTTTAGAGGACAACGCTGGTTATGTCTCGGTTAGGTCTGGGATTTGCCCTCATCTGGCCCGTACTTTCGCATTTTTCGCATACTTGTTGGCCAGATCCTGGGCTTTTTCTGGTTTGGATCACGTAGTAATGTGGTACCACACTGAAACAGTCAATAAAAGCCGGTTCCGATTAGTGTTTTAGAGGATAACGCTGGTTATGTCTGGGTTAGTTCTGGTATTCGCAATCATCTGGCTCATACTTTCGCATTTTTCGCATACTTGTTTGCCAGATGCTGGGTTTTTTCTGGTTTGGATCCCGTAGTAATGAGGTTCCACACCTGGACAGTCAATTAAACCTGGTTGCGATTAATATTTTAGAGGATAACGCCGGTTTTGTCTCGGTTAGGTCTGGGATTTGCCCTCATCTGGTTCGTACTTTCGCATTTCTCGCATACTTGTTGGCCAGATCCTGTCCATTTTCTGGTTTGTATCACGTAGTAATGTGGTACTACACTGAAACAGTCAATAGAAACTGGTTCCGAATAGTATTTTAGAGGATAACGCTGGCTATGTCTGGGTTAGTTCTGGTATTTGCAATCATCTTGCTCATACTTTCGTTTTTTTCGCATACTAGTTGGCCAGATGCTGGGTTTTTTCTGGTTTGGATCACGTAATAATGACGTTCCACACCGAAACAGTCAATTAAACCTAGTTTCGATTAATATTTTAGAGGATATTGCCGGTTATATCTCGGTTAGGTCTGGGATTTGCCCTCATCTGGCTCGTACCTTCGCATTTCTCGCATACTTGTTGGCCAGATCCTGGCCTTTTTCTGGTTTGTATCACGTAGTAATGTGGTACTACACTGAAACAGTCAATAGAAGCTGGTTCCGAATAGTATTTTAGTGGATAACGCTGGCTATGTCTGGGTTAGTTCTGGTATTTGCAATCATCTTGCTCATACTTTCGCTTTTTTCGCATACTTGTTGGCCAGATGCTGGGTTTTTTCTAGTTTGTACCACGTAGTAATGAGGTACCTCACTGAAACAGTCAATAAAAGCTGGTTCCGATTAGTGTTTTAGAGGATAACGCTGGCTATGTCTGGGTTAGTTCTGGTATTTGCAATCATCTTGCTCATACTTTCGCTTTTTTCGCATACTTGTTGGCCAGATGCTGGGTTTTTTCTGGTTTGGATCACGTAATAATGACGTTCCACACCGAAACAGTCAATTAAACCTAGTTTCGATTAATACTTTAGAGGATATTGCCCGTTATATCTCGGTTAGGTCTGGGATTTGCCCTCATCTGGCTCGTACCTTCGCATTTCTCGCATACTTGTTGGCCAGATCCTGGGCTTTTTCTGGTTTGTATCACGTAGTAATGTGGTACTACACTGAAACAGTCAATAGAAGCTGGTTCCGAATGGTATTTTAGAGGATAACGCTGGCTATGTCTGGGTTAGTTCTGGTATTTGCAATCATCTCGCACATACTTTCGCTTTTTTCGCATACTTGTTGGCCAGATGCTGGGTTTTTTCTAGTTTGGACCACGTAGTAATGAGGTACCTCACTGAAGCAGTCAATAATAGCTGGTTCCGATTAGTGTTTTAGAGGATAACGCTGGCTATGTCTGGGTTAGTTCTGGTATTTGCAATCATCTTGCTCATACTTTCGCATTCTTCACATACTTGTTGAACGGATCCTGGGTTTTTTCTGGTTTGGATCACGTAGTAATGTGGTACCTCACTGAAACATTCAATTAAACCTGGTCTTGATAAATATTTTAGAGGATAACGCAAGTTAGGTCTGGGATAGGTCTAGGATTTGCCCTCATCAGGCTCTTACTATCGCATATTACTCATACTTCGTGGCTAGATCCTGGGCTATTTCTGGATTGGATCACGTAGTAAAGTGGTACCACACTGGAACATTCAATGAAACCTGTTCTGGATAAATATTTTAGAGGATAACGCATCTTAGGTCTGGGTTAGGTCTAAGATTTGCCCTCATCAGGCTCACAGTTTCGCGTTTTTCACATACTTGTTAAACAGATCCTGGGTTTTTTCTGGTTTGGATCACGTAGTAATGTGGTACCACACTAAAACAGTCAATTAAACCTGGTTTCGATCTATATTTTACAGGATCACGCAAGCTCGGTCTGGGATAGGTCTGGGATTAGCCCTCATCAGACTCATACTTTCGCACACTTCACATACTCGTTGACAAGATCCTGGGTTTTTTTCTGGCTTGGATCACGTAGTAATGTGGTTCCACACTGAAACAGTCGATTAAACTTGGCTTCGATCAATATTTTAGAGGATAACGCAAGTTAGGTCTGGGACAGGTCTGGGATTTGCCCTCATCAGGCTCATACTTTCGCGTTTTTCACATACTTGTTGAACGGATCCTAGGTTTTTTTCTGGTTTGGTTCACGTAGTAATGTGGGTCCACACTGAAACAATCAATTAAACCTGGTCTTGATAAATATTTTAGAGGATAACGCATGTTAGGTCCGTGATAGGTCTGGGATTTGCCCTCATCAGACTCACACTTTCGCACACTTCACATACTCGTTGAACAGATCCTGCATTATTTTCTGGTTTGGATCACATAGTAATGTGGTACCACACTGAAACATTCAATTGAACCTGGCCTTGATAAATATTTTGGAGGATAACACAAGTTAGGTCTGGGATAGGTCTGGGATTTGCTCTCATCAGGCTCATTCTTTCGCATATTTCTCATACTTGATGGCTAGATCCTGAGCTTTTTCTGGATTGCATCACGTAGTAATGTAGTACCACACTGAAACAGTCAATGAAACCTGGTTTCCATCAATATTTTAGAGGACAACGCAAGTTAGGTTTAGGTAAGGCCTGAGATTTTCACTGATCAGACTCATACATTCGCATTCTTCACATACTTGTTGAACGGATCCTGGGTTTTTTCTGGTTTGGATCACGTAGTTATGTGGGTCCACACTGAAACAATCAATTAAACCTGGTCTTGATAAATATTTTAGAGGATAACGCGTGTTAGGTCTGGGATAGGTCTGGGATTTGCCCACATCAGACTCATACTTTCGCACACTTCACATACTCGTTGAACAGATCCTGGGTTATTTTCTGGTTTGGATCACATAGTAATGTGGTACCACACTGAAACAGTCGATTAAACCAGGTTTCGATCAATATTTTTGAGGATAACGCATGTTAGGTCTAGGTTAGGCCTGGGATTTTCACTCATCAGACTCATACTTTCGCATTCTTCACATACTTGTTGAACGGATCCTGGGTTTTTTCTGGTTTGGATCACGTAGTAATGTGGGTCCACACTGAAACAATCAATTAAACCTGGTCTTGATAAATATTTTAGAGGATAACGCATGTTAGGTCTGTGATAGGTCTGGGATTTGCCCTCATCAGACTCATACTTTCGCACACTTCACATACTCGTTGAACAGATCCTGGGTTATTTTCTGGTTTGGATCACATAGTAATGTGGTACCACACTGAAACAGTCGATTAAACCAGGTTTCGATCACTATTTTTGAGGACAACGCATGTTAGGTCTAGGTTAGGCCTGGGATTTTCACTCATCAGACTCATACCTACGCACACTTCACATTCTCGTTGAACAGATCCTGGGTTTTTTCTGGAGTGGATCACGTAGTAATGAAGTACAACACTGAAACAGTCAATTAAACCTGGTTTCCATCAATATTTTAGAGGACAGCGCATGTTAGGACTAGGTTAGGCCGGGGATTTGCCCTGATCAGGGTCATACTTTCGCAGTTTTAACATACATGTTGACCTGATCGAGGGTTTTTTCTGCTTTGGATCACATAGTAATGTGGTACCACACTGAAACATTCAATTGAACCTGGCCTTGATAAATATTTTGGAGGATAACGCAAGTTAGGTCTGGGATAGGTCTGGGATTTGCCCCCATCAGGCTCATACTTTCGCGTTCTTCACATACTTGTTGAACAGATCCTGGGTTTTTTCTGGTTTTGATCCCGTAGTAGTGTGGTACCACAATAAAACAGTCAATTAAACCTGGTTTCGATCAATATTTTAGAGGATATCGCAAGTTAGGTCTGGGATAGGTCTGGGGTTTGCCCTCATCAGACTCATACTTTTGCACACTTGACATACTCGTTGATCAAATCCTGGGTTTTTTTCTGGTTTGGATCACGTAGTAATGTGGTACCACACTGAAACATTCAATGAAACCAGGTCTGGATAAATATTTTAGAGGATAACGCAAGTTAGGTCTGGGATAGGTCTGGGATTAGCCCTCATCAGACTCATACTTTCGCTTTCTTCACATACTCGTTGAACAGATCCTGTGTTATTTTCTGGTTTGGATCACATAGTAATGTGGTACCACACTGAAACAGTCGATTAAACCAGGTTTCGATCAATATTTTTGAGGATAACGCATGTTAGGTCTAGGTTTGGTCTGGGATTTTCACTCATCAGACTCATACTTTCGCATTCTTCACATACTTGTTGAACGGATCCTGGGTTTTTTCTGGATTGGATCACGTAGTAATGTGGTACCACACTGAAACATTCAATGAAACCTGGTCTGGATAAATATTTTAGAGGATAACGCAAGTTAGGTCTGGGGTAGGTCTGGGATTAGCCCTCATCAGACCCATACTTTCGCACACTTCACATACTCGTTGAACAGATCCTGGGTTTTTTTCTGGTTTGGATCACGTAGTAATGTGGTAACACACTGAAACAGTCGATTAAACCTGGTTTCGATCAGTATTATTGAGGATAACGCATGTTAGGTCTAGGTCAGGTCTAGGATTTGCCCTCATCAGGCTCATACTTTCTCATATTTCTCATACTTCATGGCTGGATCCTGGGCTATTTCTGCTTTGGATCACGTAGTAAAGTGGTACCACACTGAGACAGTCCATTAAACCTGGTTTGCATCAATATTTTAGAGGATAACGCATGTTAGGTCTAGGTTAGCCCCGAGATTTTCACTCATCAGACTCACACTTTCGCACACTTCACATACTCGTTGAACAGATCCTGGGTTTTTTCTGGTTAGGATCCCGTAGTAATGAGGTTCCACACCGAAACAGTCAATTAAACCTGGTTGCGATTAATATTTTAGAGGATAACGCCGGTTATGTCTCGGTTAGGTCTGGGATTTGACCTCATCTGGCCCGTACTTTCGCATTTTTGCATTCTTGTTGGCCAGATCCTAGGCTTTTTGCTGATTTGGATCACGTAGTTATGTGGTACCACACCGAAACAGTCAATAGAAGCTGGTTCCGAATAGTATTTTAGAGGATAACGCTGGCTATGTCTGGGTTAGTTCTGGTATTTGCAATCATCTGGCTCATACTTTCGCGTTTTTCGCATATTTGTTGGGAAGATCCTGGGTTTTTTCTGGTTTGGATCCCGTAGTAATGAGGTTCCACACCGAAACAGTCAATTAAACCTGGTTGCGATTAATATTTTAGAGGATAACGCCGGTTATGTCTTGGTTAGGTCTGGGATTTGCCCTCATCTGGCTCGTACTTTCGCATTTTTCGCATACTTGTTGGCCAGATCCTGGGCTTTTTCTGGTTTGTATCACGTAGTAATGTGGTACCACACTGAAACAGTCAATAGAAGCTAGTTCCGAATAGTATTTTAGAGGACAACGCTGGTTATGTCTCGGTTAGGTCTGGGATTGGCCCTCATCTGGCCCGTACTTTCGCATTTTTCGCATACTTGTTGGCCAGATCCTGGGCATTTCTGGTTTGGATCACGTAGTAATGTGGTACCACACTGAAACAGTCAATAGAAGCTAGTTCCGAATAGTATTTTAGAGGACAACGCTGGTTATGTCTCGGTTAGGTCTGGGATTGGCCCTCATCTGGCCCGTACTTTCGCATTTTTCGCATACTTGTTGGCCAGACCCTAGGCTTTTTCTGGTTTGGACCACGTAGTAATGAGGTACCTCACTGAAACGGTCAATAAAAGCTGGTTCCGATTAGTGTTTTAGAGGATAACGCTGGTTATGTCTGGGTTAGTTCTGATATTCGCAATCATCTGGCTCATTCTTTCGCTTTTTTCACATACTTGTTTGCCAGATGCTCGGTTTTTTCTGGTTAGGATCCCGTAGTAATGCGGTACTACACCGAAACAGTCAATTAAACCTGGTTGCGATTAATATTTTAGAGGATAACGCTGGTTATGTCTCGGTTAGGTCTGGGATTTGCCCTCACCTGGCCCGTAGTTTCGCATTTTTGCATTCTTGTTGGCACGATCCTAGGCTTTTTGCTGATTTGGATCACGTAGTTATGTGGTACCACACTGAAACAGTCAATAGAAGCTAGTTCCGAATAGTATTTTAGAGGACAACGCTGGTTATGTCTCGGTTAGGTCTGGGATTGGCCCTCATCTGGCCCGTACTTTCGCATTTTTCGCATACTTGTTGGCCAGATCCTGGGTTTTTTCTGGTTTGGACCACGTAGTAATGAGGTACCTCACTGAAACGGTCAATAAAAGCTGGTTCCGATTAGTGTTTTAGAGGATAACGCTGGTTATGTCTGGGTTAGTTCTGGTATTCACAATCATCTGGCTCATACTTTCGCTTTTTTCGCATACTTGTTTGCCAGATGCTGGGTTTTTTCTGGTTTGGATCCCGTAGTAATGAGGTTCCACACCTGAACAGTCAATTAAACCTGGTTGCGATTAATATTTTAGAGGATAACGCCGGCTTTGTCTCGGTTAGGTCTGGGATTTGCCCTCATCTGGTTCGTACTTTCGCATTTCTCGCATACTTGTTGGCCAGATCCTGGCCTTTTTCTGGTTTGTATCACGTAGTAATGTGGTACTACACTGAAACAGTCAATAGAAGCTGGTTCCGATTAGTGTTTTAGAGGATAACGCTGGTTATGTCTGGGTTAGTTCTGGTATTTGCAATCATCTGGCTCGTACTTTCGCATTTCTCGCATACTTGTTGGCCAGATGCTGGGTTTTTTCTGGTTTGGATCACGTAATAGTGACGTTCCACACCGAAACAGTCAATTAAACCAAGTTTCGATTAATATTTTAGAGGATATTGCCGGTTATATCTCGGTTAGGTCTGGGACTTGCCCTCATCTGGCTCGTACCTTCGCATTTCTCGCATACTTGTTGGCCAGATCCTCGCCTTTTTCTGGTTTGTATCACGTACTAATGTGGTACTACACTGAAACAGTCAATAGAAGCTGGTTCCGATTAGTGTTTTAGAGGATAACGCTGGTTATGTCTGGGTTAGTTCTGGTATTTGCAATCATCTGGCTCGTACTTTCGCATTTCTCGCATACTTGTTGGCCAGATGCTGGGTTTTTTCTGGTTTGGATCACGTAATAATGACGTTCCACACCGAAACAGTCAATTAAACCTAGTTTCGATTAATATTTTAGAGGATATTGCCGGTTATATCTCGGTTAGGTCTGGGATTTGCCCTCATCTGGCTCGTACCTTCGCATTTCTCGCATACTTGTTGGCCAGATCCTGGCCTTGTTCTGGCTTGGACCAAGTAGTAATGTGGGACCACACTGAAACAGTCAATTAAACCTGGTTGCGATTAATATTTTAGAGGATAACGCTGGTTATGTCTCGGTTAGTTCTGGGATTTGCCCTCATCTGGCTCGTACTTTCGCATTTTTCGCATACTTGAATGGCCAGATCCTGTGTTTTTCTATTGTTAGGATCACGTAGTAATGTGGTACTACACTGAAACAGTCAATTAAACCTGGTTGCGATTAAAATTTTAGAGGATAACGCAGGTTATGTCTCGGTTAGTTCTGGTATTTGCAATCATCTGGCTCGTACCTTCGCATTTTTCGCGGACTTGTTGGCCAGATTCTGGGCTTTTTCTGGTTTGGATCACGTAGTAATGTGGTACCACACTAAAACAGTCAATAAAAGCTGGACCCGAATAGTATTTTAGAGGACAACGCTGGCTATTCCCGCGTTAGTTCTGGTATTTGCAATCATCTGGCTCATACTTTCGCGTTTTTCGCATATTTGTTGGCCAGATCCTGGGTTTTTTTCTGGTTAGGATCCCGTAGTAACGAGGTTCCACACCGAAACAGTCAATTGAACCCGGTTGCGATTAATATTTTAGAGGATAACGCCGGTTATGTCTCGGTTAGGTCTGGGATTTGCCCTCATCTGGCTCGTACTTTCGCAATTTTCGCATACTTATTGGCAAGATCCTGGCCTTTTTCTGGTTTGTATCACGTAGTAATGCGGTACCACACCGAAACAGTCAATTAAACCTGGTTGCGATTAATATTTTAGAGGATAACGCTGGTTATGTCTCGGTTAGGTCTGGGATTTGCCCTCACCTGGCCCGTAGTTTCGCATTTTTGCATTCTTGTTGGCCAGATCCTAGGCTTTTTGCTGATTTGGATCGCGTAGTAATGTGGTACCACACTGAAACAGTCAATAGAAGCTGGTTCCGAATAGTATTTTAGAGGATAACGCTGGCTATGTCTGGGTTAGTTCTGGTATTTGGAATCATCTGGCCCATACTTTCGCGTTTTTCGCATATTTATTGGCCAGATGCTGGGTTTTTTCTGGTTAGGATCCCGTAGTAATACGGTACTACACCGAAACAGTCAATTAAACCTGGTTGCGATTAATATTTTAGAGGATAACGCTGGTTATGTCTCGTTTAGGTCTGGGATTTGCCCTCACCTGGCCCGTACTTTCGCATTTTTGCATTCTTGTTGGCCAGATCCTAGGCTTTTTGCTGATTTGGATCACGTAGTAATGTGGTACCACACTGAAACAGTCAATAGGAGCTGGTTCCGAATAGTATTTTAGAGGATAACGCTGGCTATGTCTGGGTTAGTTCTGGTATTTGCAATCATCTGGCCCATACTTTCGCGTTTTTCGCATATTTATTGGCCAGATCCTGGGTTTTTTCTGGTTAGGATCCCGTAGTAATGAGGTTCCACACCGAAACAGTCAATTAAACCTGGTTGCGATTAATATTTTAGAGGATAACGCCGGTTATGTCTCGGTTAGGTCTGGGATTTGCCCTCATCTGGCCCGTACTTTCGCATTTTTGCATTCTTGTTGGCCAGATCCTAGGCTTTTTGCTGATTTGGATCACGTAGTTATGTGGTACCACACTGAAACAGTCAATAGAAGCTGGTTCCGAATAGTATTTTAGAGGATAACGCTGGCTATGTCTGGGTTAGTTCTGGTATTTGCAATCATCTGGCCCATACTTTCGCGTTTTTCGCATATTTGTTGGCCAGATGCTGGGTTTTTTCTGGTTTGGATCCCGTAATAATGACGTTCCACACCGAAACAGCCAATTAAACCTGGTTTCGATTAATATGTTAGAGGATAACGCCGGTTATATCTCGGTTAGGTCTGGGATTGGCCCTCATCTGGCCCGTACTTTCGCATTTTTCGCATACTTGTTGGCCAGATCCTGGGCTTTTTCTGGTTTGGATCACGTAGTAATGTGGTACCACACTGAAACAGTCAATGGAAGCTAGTTCCGAATAGTATTTTAGAGGACAACGCTGGTTATGTCACGGTTAGGTCTGGGATTGGCCCTCATCTGGCCTGTACTTTCGCATTTTTCGCATACTTGTTGGCCAGATCCTGGGTTTTTTCTGGTTTGGACCACGTAGTAATGAGGTACCACACTGAAACAGTCAATGGAAGCTAGTTCCGAATAGTATTTTAGAGGACAACGCTGGTTATGTCTCGGTTAGGTCTGGGATTGGCCCTCATCTGGCCCGTACTTTCGCATTTTTCGCATACTTGTTGGCCAGATCCTGGCTTTTTTCTGGTTTGGACCACGTAGTAATGAGGTACCTCACTGAAACGGTCAATAAAAGCTGGTTCCGATTAGTGTTTTAGAGGATATCGCTGGCTATGTCTGGGTTAGTTCTGGTATTTGCAATCATCTGGCCCATACTTTCGCGTTTTTCGCATATTTATTGGCCAGATCCTGGGTTTTTTCTGGTTAGGATCCCGTAGTAATGAGGCTCCACACCGAAACAGTCAATTAAACCTGGTTGCGATTAATATTTTAGAGGATAACGCCGGTTATGTCTCGGTTAGGTCTGGGATTTGCCCTCATCTGGCCCGTACTTTCACATTTTTGCATTCTTGTTGGCCAGATCCTAGGCTTTTTGCTGATTTGGATCACGTAGTTATGTGGTACCACACTGAAACAGTCAATAGAAGCTGGTTACGAATAGTATTTTAGAGGATAACGCTGGCTATGTCTGGGTTAGTTCTGGTATTTGCAATCATCTGGCCCATACTTTCGCGTTCTTCGCATATTTGTTGGCAAGATCCTGGGTTTTTTCTGGTTTGGATCCCGTAGTAATGAGGTTCCACACCGAAACAGCCAATTAAACCTGGTTTCGATTAATATGTTAGAGGATAACGCCGGTTATATCTCGGTTAGATCCGGGATTTTCCCTCATCTGGCTCGCACCTGCGCATTTTTCGCATACTTGTTGGCCATATCCTGGCCTTATTCTGGTTTGTATCACGTAGTAATGTGGTACCACACTGAAACAGTCAATAGAAGCTGGTTCCGAATAGTATTTTAGAGGATAACGCTGGCTATGTCTGGCTTAGTTCTGGTATTTGCAATCATCTGGCTCATACTTTCGCGTTTTTCGCATATTTGTTGGCAAGATCCTGGGTTTTTTCTGGTTTGGATCCCGTAGTAATGAGGTTCCACACCGAAACAGTCAATTAAACCTGGTTGCGATTAATATTTTAGAGGATAACGCCGGTTATGTCTTGGTTAGGTCTGGGATTTGCCCTCATCTGGTTCGTACTTTCGCATTTTTCGCATACTTGTTGGCCAGATCCTGGGCTTTTTCTGGTTTGTATCACGTAGTAATGTGGTACCACACTGAAACAGTCAATAGAAGCTAGTTCCGAATAGTATTTTAAAGGACAACGCTGGTTATGTCTCGGTGAGGTCTGGGATTGGCCCTCATCTGGCCCGTACTTTCGCATTTTTCGCATACTTGTTGGCCAGATCCTGGGCTTTTTCTGGATTGGATCACGTAGTAATGTGGTACCACACTGAAACAGTCAATGGAAGCTAGTTCCGAATAGTATTTTAGAGGACAACGCTGGTTATGTCTCGGTTAGGTCTGGGATTGGCCCTCATCTGGCCCGTACTTTCGCATTTTTCGCATACTTGTTGGCCAGATCCTGGGTTTTTTCTGGTTTGGATCACGTAGTAATGAGGTACCTCACTGAAACGGTCAATAAAAGCTGGTTCCGATTAGTGTTTTAGAGGATATCGCTGGCTATGTCTGGGTTAGTTCTGGTATTTGCAATCATCTGGCCCATACTTTCGCGTGTTTCGCATATTTATTGGCCAGATGCTGGGTTTTTTCTGGTTAGGATCCCGTAGTATTGCGGTACTACACCGAAACAGTCAATTAAACCTGGTTGTGATTAATATTTTAGAGGATAACGCTGGTTATGTCTCGTTTAGGTCTGGGATTTGCCCTCACCTGGCCCGTAGTTTCGCATTTTTGCATTCTTGTTGGCCAGATCCTAGGCTTTTTGCTGATTTGGATCACGTAGTAATGTGGTACCACACTGAAACAGTCAATAGAAGCTGGTTCCGAATAGTATTTTAGAGGATAACGCTGGCTATGTCTGGGTTAGTTCTGGTATTTGCAATCATCTGGCCCATACTTTCGCGTTTTTCGCATATTTATTGGCCAGATCCTGGGTTTTTTCTGGTTAGGATCCCGTAGTAATGAGGCTCCACACCGAAACAGTCAATTAAACCTGGTTGCGATTAATATTTTAGAGGATAACGCCGGTTATGTCTCGGTTAGGTCTGGGATTTGCCCTCATCTGGCCCGTACTTTCACATTTTTGCATTCTTGTTGGCCAGATCCTAGGCTTTTTGCTGATTTGGATCACGTAGTTATGTGGTACCACACTGAAACAGTCAATAGAAGCTGGTTCCGAATAGTATTTTAGAGGATAACGCTGGCTATGTCTGGGTTAGTTCTGGTATTTGCAATCATCTGGCCCATACTTTCGCGTTTTTCGCATATTTGTTGGCAAGATCCTGGGTTTTTTCTGGTTTGGATCCCGTAGTAATGAGGTTCCACACCGAAACAGCCAATTAAACCTGGTTTCGATTAATATGTTAGAGGATAACGCCGGTTATATCTCGGTTAGATCCGGGATTTTCCCTCATCTGGCTCGCACCTGCGCATTTTTCGCATACTTGTTGGCCATATCCTGGCCTTATTCTGGTTTGTATCACGTAGTAATGTGGTACCACACTGAAACAGTCAATAGAAGCTGGTTCCGAATAGTATTTTAGAGGAAAACGCTGGCTATGTCTGGCTTAGTTCTGGTATTTGCAATCATCTGGCTCATACTTTCGCGTTTTTCGCATATTTGTTGGCAAGATCCTGGGTTTTTTCTGGTTTGGATCCCGTAGTAATGAGGTTCCACACCGAAACAGTCAATTAAACCTGGTTGCGATTAATATTTTAGAGGATAACGCCGGTTATGTCTTGGTTAGGTCTGGGATTTGCCCTCATCTGGTTCGTACTTTCGCATTTTTCGCATACTTGTTGGCCAGATCCTGGGCTTTTTCTGGTTTGTATCACGTAGTAATGTGGTACCACACTGAAACAGTCAATAGAAGCTAGTTCCGAATAGTATTTTAAAGGACAACGCTGGTTATGTCTCGGTGAGGTCTGGGATTGGCCCTCATCTGGCCCGTACTTTCGCATTTTTCGCATACTTGTTGGCCAGATCCTGGGCTTTTTCTGGATTGGATCACGTAGTAATGTGGTACCACACTGAAACAGTCAATGGAAGCTAGTTCCGAATAGTATTTTAGAGGACAACGCTGGTTATGTCTCGGTTAGGTCTGGGATTGGCCCTCATCTGGCCCGTACTTTCGCATTTTTCGCATACTTGTTGGCCAGATCCTGGGTTTTTTCTGGTTTGGACCACGTAGTAATGAGGTACCTCACTGAAACGGTCAATAAAAGCTGGTTCCGATTAGTGTTTTAGAGGATAACGCTGGTTATGTCTGGGTTAGCTCTGGTATTCGCAATCATCTGGCTCATACTTTCGCTTTTTTCGCATACTTGTTTGCCAGATGCTGGGTTTTTTCTGGTTAGGATCCCGTAGTAATGCGGTATTACACCGAAACAGTCAATTAAACCTGGTTGCGATTAATATTTTAGAGGATAACGCTGGTTATGTCTCGGTTAGGTCTGGGATTTGCCCTCACCTGGCCCGTAGTTTCGCATTTTTGCATTCTTGTTGGCCAGATCCTAGGCTTTTTGCTGATTTGGATCATGTAGTAATGTGGTACCACACTGAAACAGTCAATAGATGCTGGTTCCGAATATTATTTTAGAGGATTACGCTGGCTATGTCTGGGTTAGTTCTGGTATTTGCAATCATCTGGCCCATACTTTCGCGTTTTTCGCATATTTATTGGCCAGATCCTGGGTTTTTTTCTGGTTAGGATCCCGTAGTAATGAAGTTCCACACCGAAACAGTCAATTAAACCTGGTTGCGATTAATATTTTAGAGGATAACGCCGGTTATATCTCGGTTAGGTCTGGGATTTGCCCTCATCTGGCCCGTATTTTCGCATTTTTGCATTCTTGTTGGCCAGATCCTAGGCTTTTTGCTGATTTGGATCACGTAGTTATGTGGTACCACACTGAAACAGTCAATAGAAGCTGGTTCCGAATAGTATTTTAGAGGATAACGCTGGCTATGTCTGGGTTAGTTCTGGTATTTGCAATCATCTGGCCCATACTTTCGCGTTTTTCGCATATTTGTTGGCCAGATGCTGGGTTTTTTCTGGTTTGGATCCCGTAATAATGACGTTCCACACCGAAACAGCCAATTAAACCTGGTTTCGATTAATATGTTAGAGGATAACGCCGGTTATATCTCGGTTAGATCCGGGATTTGCCCTCATCTGGCTCGTACCTGCGCATTTTTCGCATACTTGTTGGCCATATCCTGGCCTTATTCTGGTTTGTATCACGTAGTAATGTGGTACCACACTGAAACAGTCAATAGAAGCTGGTTCCGAATAGTATTTTAGAGGATTACGCTGGCTATGTCTGGGTTAGTTCTGGTATTTGCAATCATCTGGCCCATACTTTCGCGTTTTTCGCATATTTATTGGCCAGATCCTGGGTTTTTTCTGGTTAGGATCCCGTAGTAATGAAGTTCCACACCGAAACAGTCAATTAAACCTGGTTGCGATTAATATTTTAGAGGATAACGCCGGTTATATCTCGGTTAGGTCTGGGATTTGCCCTCATCTGGCCCGTACTTTCGCATTTTTGCATTCTTGTTGGCCAGATCCTAGGCTTTTTGCTGATTTGGATCACGTAGTTATGTGGTACCACACTGAAACAGTCAATAGAAGCTGGTTCCGAATAGTATTTTAGAGGATAACGCTGGCTATGTCTGGGTTAGTTCTGGTATTTGCAATCATCTGGCCCATACTTTCGCGTTTTTCGCATATTTGTTGGCCAGATGCTGGGTTTTTTCTGGTTTGGATCCCGTAATAATGACGTTCCACACCGAAACAGCCAATTAAACCTGGTTTCGATTAATATGTTAGAGGATAACGCCGGTTATATCTCGGTTAGATCCGGGATTTGCCCTCATCTGGCTCGTACCTGCGCATTTTTCGCATACTTGTTGGCCATATCCTGGCCTTATTCTGGTTTGTATCACGTAGTAATGTGGTACCACACTGAGACAGTCAATAGAAGCTGGTTCCGAATAGTATTTTAGAGGATAACGCTGGCTATGTCTGGGTTAGTTCTGGTATTTGCAATCATCTGGCTCATACTTTCGCGTTTTTCTTATATTTGTTGGGAAGATCCTGGGTTTTTTCTGGTTTGGATCCCGCAGTAATTAGGTTCCACACCGAAACAGTCAATTAAACCTGGTTGCGATTAATATTTTAGAGGATAACGCCGGTTATGTCTTGGTTAGGTCTGGGATTTGCCCTCATCTGGCTCGTACTTTCGCATTTTTCGCATACTTGTTGGCCAGATCCTGGGCTTTTTCTCGTTTGTATCACGTAGTAATGTGGTACCACACTGAAGCAGTCAATAGAAGCTAGTTCCGAATAGTATTTTAGAGGACAACGCTGGTTATGTCTCGGTTAGGTCTGGGATTGGCCCTCATCTGGCCCGTACTTTCGCATTTTTCGCATACTTGTTGGCCAGATCCTGGGCTTTTTCTGGTTTGGATCACGTAGTAATGTGGTACCACACTGAAACAGTCAATAGAAGCTAGTTCCGAATAGTATTTTAGAGGACAACGCTGGTTATGTCTCGGTTAGGTCTGGGATTGGCCCTCATCTGGCCCGTACTTTCGCATTTTTCGCATACTTGTTGGCCAGATCCTGGGTTTTTTCTGGTTTGGACCACGTAGCAATGAGGTACCTCACTGAAACGGTCAATAAAAGCTGGTTCCGATTAGTGTTTTAGAGGATAACGCTGGTTATGTCTGGGTTAGTTCTGGTATTCGCAATCATCTGGCTCATACTTTCGCTTTTTTCGCATACTTGTTTGCCAGATGCTGGGTTTTTTCTGGTTTGGATCCCGTAGTAATGAGGTTCCACACCTGAACAGTCAATTAAACCTGGTTGCGATTAATATTTTAGAGGATAACGCCGGTTTTGTCTCGGTTAGGTCTGGGATTTGCCCTCATCTGGTTCGTAATTTCGCATTTCTCGCATACTTGTTGGCCAGATCCTGGCCTTTTTCTGGTTTGTATCACGTAGTAATGTGGTACTACACTGAAACAGTCAATAGAAGCTGGTTCCGAATAGTATTTTGGAGGATAACGCTGGCTATGTCTGGGTTAGTTCTGGTATTTGCAATCATCTTGCTCATACTTTCGCTTTTTTCGCATACTTGTTGGCCAGATGCTGGGTTTTTTCTGGTTTGGATCACGTAATAATTACGTCCCACACCGAAACAGTCAATTAAACCTAGTTTCGATTAATATTTTAGAGGATATTGCCGGTTATATCTCGGTTAGGTCTGGGACTTGCCCTCATCTGGCTCGTACCTTCGCATTTCTCGCATACTTGTTGGCCAGATCCTGGGCTTTTTCTGGTTTGTATCACGTAGTAATGTGGTACTACACTGAAACAGTCAATAGAAGCTGGTTCCGATTAGTGTTTTAGAGGATAACGCTGGTTATGTCTGGGTTAGTTCTGGTATTTGCAATCATCTGGCTCGTACTTTCGCATTTCTCGCATACTTGTTGGCCAGATGCAGGGTTTTTTCTGGTTTGGATCACGTAATAATGACGTTCCACACCGAAACAGTCAATTAAACCTAGTTTCGATTAATATTTTAGAGGATATTGCCGGTTATATCTCGGTTAGGTCTGGGATTTGCCCTCATCTGGCCCGTACTTTCGCATTTTTGCATTCTTGTTGGCCAGATCCTAGGCTTTTTGCTGATTTGGATCACGTAGTTATGTGGTACCACACTGAAACAGTCAATAGAAGCTGGTTCCGAATAGTATTTTAGAGGATAACGCTGGCTATGTCTGGGTTAGTTCTGGTATTTGCAATCATCTGGCCCATACTTTCGCGTTTTTCGCATATTTATTGGCCAGATCCTGGGTTTTTTCTGGTTAGGATCCCGTAGTAATGAAGTTCCACACCGAAACAGTCAATTAAACCTGGTTGCGATTAATATTTTAGAGGATAACGCCGGTTATATCTCGGTTAGGTCTGGGATTTGCCCTCATCTGGCCCGTACTTTCGCATTTTTGCATTCTTGTTGGCCAGATCCTAGGCTTTTTGCTGATTTGGATCACGTAGTTATGTGGTACCACACTGAAACAGTCAATAGAAGCTGGTTCCGAATAGTATTTTAGAGGATAACGCTGGCTATGTCTGGGTTAGTTCTGGTATTTGCAATCATCTGGCCCATACTTTCGCGTTTTTCGCATATTTGTTGGCCAGATGCTGGGTTTTTTCTGGTTTGGATCCCGTAATAATGACGTTCCACACCGAAACAGCCAATTAAACCTGGTTTCGATTAATATGTTAGAGGATAACGCCGGTTATATCTCGGTTAGATCCGGGATTTGCCCTCATCTGGCTCGTACCTGCGCATTTTTCGCATACTTGTTGGCCATATCCTGGCCTTATTCTGGTTTGTATCACGTAGTAATGTGGTACCACACTGAGACAGTCAATAGAAGCTGGTTCCGAATAGTATTTTAGAGGATAACGCTGGCTATGTCTGGGTTAGTTCTGGTATTTGCAATCATCTGGCTCATACTTTCGCGTTTTTCTTATATTTGTTGGGAAGATCCTGGGTTTTTTCTGGTTTGGATCCCGCAGTAATTAGGTTCCACACCGAAACAGTCAATTAAACCTGGTTGCGATTAATATTTTAGAGGATAACGCCGGTTATGTCTTGGTTAGGTCTGGGATTTGCCCTCATCTGGCTCGTACTTTCGCATTTTTCGCATACTTGTTGGCCAGATCCTGGGCTTTTTCTCGTTTGTATCACGTAGTAATGTGGTACCACACTGAAGCAGTCAATAGAAGCTAGTTCCGAATAGTATTTTAGAGGACAACGCTGGTTATGTCTCGGTTAGGTCTGGGATTGGCCCTCATCTGGCCCGTACTTTCGCATTTTTCGCATACTTGTTGGCCAGATCCTGGGCTTTTTCTGGTTTGGATCACGTAGTAATGTGGTACCACACTGAAACAGTCAATAGAAGCTAGTTCCGAATAGTATTTTAGAGGACAACGCTGGTTATGTCTCGGTTAGGTCTGGGATTGGCCCTCATCTGGCCCGTACTTTCGCATTTTTCGCATACTTGTTGGCCAGATCCTGGGTTTTTTCTGGTTTGGACCACGTAGTAATGAGGTACCTCACTGAAACGGTCAATAAAAGCTGGTTCCGATTAGTGTTTTAGAGGATAACGCTGGTTATGTCTGGGTTAGTTCTGGTATTCGCAATCATCTGGCTCATACTTTCGCTTTTTTCGCATACTTGTTTGCCAGATGCTGGGTTTTTTCTGGTTTGGATCCCGTAGTAATGAGGTTCCACACCTGAACAGTCAATTAAACCTGGTTGCGATTAATATTTTAGAGGATAACGCCGGTTTTGTCTCGGTTAGGTCTGGGATTTGCCCTCATCTGGTTCGTACTTTCGCATTTCTCGCATACTTGTTGGCCAGATCCTGGCCTTTTTCTGGTTTGTATCACGTAGTAATGTGGTACTACACTGAAACAGTCAATAGAAGCTGGTTCCGAATAGTATTTTGGAGGATAACGCTGGCTATGTCTGGGTTAGTTCTGGTATTTGCAATCATCTTGCTCATACTTTCGCTTTTTTCGCATACTTGTTGGCCAGATGCTGGGTTTTTTCTGGTTTGGATCACGTAATAATTACGTCCCACACCGAAACAGTCAATTAAACCTAGTTTCGATTAATATTTTAGAGGATATTGCCGGTTATATCTCGGTTAGGTCTGGGACTTGCCCTCATCTGGCTCGTACCTTCGCATTTCTCGCATACTTGTTGGCCAGATCCTGGGCTTTTTCTGGTTTGTATCACGTAGTAATGTGGTACTACACTGAAACAGTCAATAGAAGCTGGTTCCGATTAGTGTTTTAGAGGATAACGCTGGTTATGTCTGGGTTAGTTCTGGTATTTGCAATCATCTGGCTCGTACTTTCGCATTTCTCGCATACTTGTTGGCCAGATGCAGGGTTTTTTCTGGTTTGGATCACGTAATAATGACGTTCCACACCGAAACAGTCAATTAAACCTAGTTTCGATTAATATTTTAGAGGATATTGCCGGTTATATCTCGGTTAGGTCTGGGATTTGCCCTCATCTGGCCCGTACTTTCGCATTTTTGCATTCTTGTTGGCCAGATCCTAGGCTTTTTGCTGATTTGGATCACGTAGTTATGTGGTACCACACTGAAACAGTCAATAGAAGCTGGTTCCGAATAGTATTTTAGAGGATAACGCTGGCTATGTCTGGGTTAGTTCTGGTATTTGCAATCATCTGGCCCATACTTTCGCGTTTTTCGCATATTTGTTGGCCAGATGCTGGGTTTTTTCTGGTTTGGATCCCGTAATAATAACGTTCCACACCGAAGCAGCCAATTAAACCTGGTTTCGATTAATATGTTAGAGGATAACGCCGGTTATATCTCGGTTAGATCCGGGATTTGCCCTCATCTGGCTCGTACCTGCGCATTTTTCGCATACTTGTTGGCCATATCCTGGCCTTATTCTGGTTTGTATCACGTAGTAATGTGGTACCACACTGAAACAGTCAATAGAAGCTGGTTCCGAATAGTATTTTAGAGGATAACGCTGGCTATGTCTGGGTTAGTTCTGGTATTTGCAATTATCTGGCTCATACTTTCGCGTTTTTCGCATATTTGTTGGCAACATCCTGGGTTTTTTCTGGTTTGGATCCCGTAGTAATGAGGTTCCACACCGAAACAGTCAATTAAACCTGGTTGCGATTAATATTTTAGAGGATAACGCCGGTTTTGTCTTGGTTAGGTCTGGGATTTGCCCTCATCTGGCTCGTACTTTCGTATTTTTCGCATACTTGTTGGCCAGATCCTGGGCTTTTTCTGGATTGTATCACGTAGTAATGTGGTACCACACTGAAACAGTCAATAGAAGCTAGTTCCGAATAGTATTTTAGAGGACAACGCTGGTTATGTCTCGGTTAGGTCTGGGATTTGCCCTCATCTGGCCCGTACTTTCGCATTTTTCGCATACTTGTTGGCCAGATCCAGGGCTTTTTCTGGTTTGGATCACGTAGTAATGTGGTACCACACTGAAACAGTCAATAAAAGCCGGTTCCGATTAGTGTTTTAGAGGATAACGCTGGTTATGTCTGGGTTAGTTCTGGTATTCGCAATCATCTGGCTCATACTTTCGCATTTTTCGCATACTTGTTTGCCAGATGCTGGGTTTTTTCTGGTTTGGATCCCGTAGTAATGAGGTTCCACACCTGGACAGTCAATTAAACCTGGTTGCGATTAATATTTTAGAGGATAACGCCGGTTTTGTCTCGGTTAGGTCTGGGATTTGCCCTCATCTGGTTCGTACTTTCGCATTTCTCGCATACTTGTTGGCCAGATCCTGTCCATTTTCTGGTTTGTATCACGTAGTAATGTGGTACTACACTGAAACAGTCAATAGAAACTGGTTCCGAATAGTATTTTAGAGGATAACGCTGGCTATGTCTGGGTTAGTTCTGGTATTTGCAATCATCTTGCTCATACTTTCGTTTTTTTCGCATACTAGTTGGCCAGATGCTGGGTTTTTTCTGGTTTGGATCACGTAATAATGACGTTCCACACCGAAACAGTCAATTAAACCTAGTTTCGATTAATATTTTAGAGGATATTGCCGGTTATATCTCGGTTAGGTCTGGGATTTGCCCTCATCTGGCTCGTACCTTCGCATTTCTCGCATACTTGTTGGCCAGATCCTGGCCTTTTTCTGGTTTGTATCACGTAGTAATGTGGTACTACACTGAAACAGTCAATAGAAGCTGGTTCCAAATAGTATTTTAGTGGATAACGCTGGCTATGTCTGGGTTAGTTCTGGTATTTGCAATCATCTTGCTCATACTTTCGCTTTTTTCGCATACTTGTTGGCCAGATGCTGGGTTTTTTCTAGTTTGTACCACGTAGTAATGAGGTACCTCACTGAAACAGTCAATAAAAGCTGGTTCCGATTAGTGTTTTAGAGGATAACGCTGGCTATGTCTGGGTTAGTTCTGGTATTTGCAATCATCTTGCTCATACTTTCGCTTTTTTCGCATACTTGTTGGCCAGATGCTGGGTTTTTTCTGGTTTGGATCACGTAATAATGACGTTCCACACCGAAACAGTCAATTAAACCTAGTTTCGATTAATATTTTAGAGGATATTGCCGGTTATATCTCGGTTAGGTCTGGGATTTGCCCTCATCTGGCTCGTACCTTCGCATTTCTCGCATACTTGTTGGCCAGATCCTGGCCTTTTTCTGGTTTGTATCACGTAGTAATGTGGTACTACACTGAAACAGTCAATAGAAGCTGGTTCCAAATAGTATTTTAGTGGATAACGCTGGCTATGTCTGGGTTAGTTCTGGTATTTGCAATCATCTTGCTCATACTTTCGCTTTTTTCGCATACTTGTTGGCCAGATGCTGGGTTTTTTCTAGTTTGTACCACGTAGTAATGAGGTACCTCACTGAAACAGTCAATAAAAGCTGGTTCCGATTAGTGTTTTAGAGGATAACGCTGGCTATGTCTGGGTTAGTTCTGGTATTTGCAATCATCTTGCTCATACTTTCGCTTTTTTCGCATACTTGTTGGCCAGATGCTGGGTTTTTTCTGGTTTGGATCACGTAATAATGACGTTCCACACCGAAACAGTCAATTAAACCTAGTTTCGATTAATACTTTAGAGGATATTGCCCGTTATATCTCGGTTAGGTCTGGGATTTGCCCTCATCTGGCTCGTACCTTCGCATTTCTCGCATACTTGTTGGCCAGATCCTGGGCTTTTTCTGGTTTGTATCACGTAGTAATGTGGTACTACACTGAAACAGTCAATAGAAGCTGGTTCCGAATGGTATTTTAGAGGATAACGCTGGCTATGTCTGGGTTAGTTCTGGTATTTGCAATCATCTCGCACATACTTTCGCTTTTTTCGCATACTTGTTGGCCAGATGCTGGATTTTTTCTAGTTTGGACCACGTAGTAATGAGGTACCTCACTGAAGCAGTCAATAATAGCTGGTTCCGATTAGTGTTTTAGAGGATAACGCTGGCTATGTCTGGGTTAGTTCTGGTATTTGCAATCATCTTGCTCATACTTTCGCATTCTTCACATACTTGTTGAACGGATCCTGGGTTTTTTCTGGTTTGGATCACGTAGTAATGTGGTACCTCACTGAAACATTCAATTAAACCTGGTCTTGATAAATATTTTAGAGGATAACGCAAGTTAGGTCTGGGATAGGTCTAGGATTTGCCCTCATCAGGCTCTTACTATCGCATATTACTCATACTTCGTGGCTAGATCCTGGGCTATTTCTGGATTGGATCACGTAGTAAAGTGGTACCACACTGGAACATTCAATGAAACCTGTTCTGGATAAATATTTTAGAGGATAACGCATCTTAGGTCTGGGTTAGGTCTAAGATTTGCCCTCATCAGGCTCACAGTTTCGCGTTTTTCACATACTTGTTAAACAGATCCTGGGTTTTTTCTGGTTTGGATCACGTAGTAATGTGGTACCACACTAAAACAGTCAATTAAACCTGGTTTCGATCTATATTTTACAGGATCACGCAAGCTCGGTCTGGGATAGGTCTGGGATTAGCCCTCATCAGACTCATACTTTCGCACACTTCACATACTCGTTGACAAGATCCTGGGTTTTTTTCTGGCTTGGATCACGTAGTAATGTGGTTCTACACTGAAACAGTCGATTAAACTTGGCTTCGATCAATATTTTAGAGGATAACGCAAGTTAGGTCTGGGACAGGTCTGGGATTTGCCCTCATCAGGCTCATACTTTCGCGTTTTTCACATACTTGTTGAACGGATCCTAGGTTTTTTCTGGTTTGGTTCACGTAGTAATGTGGGTCCACACTGAAACAATCAATTAAACCTGGTCTTGATAAATATTTTAGAGGATAACGCATGTTAGGTCCGTGATAGGTCTGGGATTTGCCCTCATCAGACTCACACTTTCGCACACTTCACATACTCGTTGAACAGATCCTGCATTATTTTCTGGTTTGGATCACATAGTAATGTGGTACCACACTGAAACATTCAATTGAACCTGGCCTTGATAAATATTTTGGAGGATAACACAAGTTAGGTCTGGGATAGGTCTGGGATTTGCTCTCATCAGGCTCATTCTTTCGCATATTTCTCATACTTGATGGCTAGATCCTGAGCTTTTTCTGGATTGCATTACGTAGTAATGTAGTACCACACTGAAACAGTCAATGAAACCTGGTTTCCATCAATATTTTAGAGGACAACGCAAGTTAGGTTTAGGTAAGGCCTGAGATTTTCACTGATCAGACTCATACATTCGCATTCTTCACATACTTGTTGAACGGATCCTGGGTTTTTTCTGGTTTGGATCACGTAGTTATGTGGGTCCACACTGAAACAATCAATTAAACCTGGTCTTGATAAATATTTTAGAGGATAACGCGTGTTAGGTCTGGGATAGGTCTGGGATTTGCCCACATCAGACTCATACTTTCGCACACTTCACATACTCGTTGAACAGATCCTGGGTTATTTTCTGGTTTGGATCACATAGTAATGTGGTACCACACTGAAACAGTCGATTAAACCAGGTTTCGATCAATATTTTTGAGGATAACGCACGTTAGGTCTAGGTTAGGCCTGGGATTTTCACTCATCAGACTCATACTTTCGCATTCTTCACATACTTGTTGAACGGATCCTGGGTTTTTTCTGGTTTGGATCACGTAGTAATGTGGGTCCACACTGAAACAATCAATTAAACCTGGTCTTGATAAATATTTTAGAGGATAACGCATGTTAGGTCTGTGATAGGTCTGGGATTTGCCCTCATCAGACTCATACTTTCGCACACTTCACATACTCGTTGAACAGATCCTGGGTTATTTTCTGGTTTGGATCACATAGTAATGTGGTACCACACTGAAACAGTCGATTAAACCAGGTTTCGATCACTATTTTTGAGGACAACGCATGTTAGGTCTAGGTTAGGCCTGGGATTTTCACTCATCAGACTCATACCTACGCACACTTCACATTCTCGTTGAACAGATCCTGGGTTTTTTCTGGAGTGGATCACGTAGTAATGAAGTACAACACTGAAACAGTCAATTAAACCTGGTTTCCATCAATATTTTAGAGGACAGCGCATGTTAGGACTAGGTTAGGCCGGGGATTTGCCCTGATCAGGGTCATACTTTCGCAGTTTTAACATACATGTTGACCTGATCGAGGGTTTTTTCTGCTTTGGATCACATAGTAATGTGGTACCACACTGAAACATTCAATTGAACCTGGCCTTGATAAATATTTTGGAGGATAACGCAAGTTAGGTCTGGGATAGGTCTGGGATTTGCCCCCATCAGGCTCATACTTTCGCGTTCTTCACATACTTGTTGAACAGATCCTGGGTTTTTTCTGGTTTTGATCCCGTAGTAGTGTGGTACCACAATAAAACAGTCAATTAAACCTGGTTTCGATCAATATTTTAGAGGATATCGCAAGTTAGGTCTGGGATAGGTCTGGGATTTGCCCTCATCAGACTCATACTTTTGCACACTTGACATACTCGTTGATCAAATCCTGGGTTTTTTTCTGGTTTGGATCACGTAGTAATGTGGTACCACACTGAAACATTCAATGAAACCAGGTCTGGATAAATATTTTAGAGGATAACGCAAGTTAGGTCTGGGATAGGTCTGGGATTAGCCCTCATCAGACTCATACTTTCGCTTTCTTCACATACTCGTTGAACAGATCCTGTGTTATTTTCTGGTTTGGATCACATAGTAATGTGGTACCACACTGAAACAGTCGATTAAACCAGGTTTCGATCAATATTTTTGAGGATAACGCATGTTAGGTCTAGGTTTGGTCTGGGATTTTCACTCATCAGACTCATACTTTCGCATTCTTCACATACTTGTTGAACGGATCCTGGGTTTTTTCTGGATTGGATCACGTAGTAATGTGGTACCACACTGAAACATTCAATGAAACCTGGTCTGGATAAATATTTTAGAGGATAACGCAAGTTAGGTCTGGGGTAGGTCTGGGATTAGCCCTCATCGGACCCATACTTTCGCACACTTCACATACTCGTTGAACAGATCCTGGGTTTTTTTCTGGTTTGGATCACGTAGTAATGTGGTAACACACTGAAACAGTCGATTAAACCTGGTTTCGATCAGTATTATTGAGGATAACGCATGTTAGGTCTAGGTCAGGTCTAGGATTTGCCCTCATCAGGCTCATACTATCTCATATTTCTCATACTTCATGGCTGGATCCTGGGCTATTTCTGCTTTGGATCACGTAGTAAAGTGGTACCACACTGAGACAGTCCATTAAACCTGGTTTGCATCAATATTTTAGAGGATAACGCATGCTAGGTCTAGGTTAGCCCCGAGATTTTCACTCATCAGACTCACACTTTCGCATTCTTCACATACTTGTTGAACGGATCCTGGGTTCTTTCTGGTTTGGATCACGTAGTAATGTGGGACCACACTGAAACAATCAATTAAACCTGGTCTTGATAAATATTTTAGAGGACAACGTATGTTAGGTCTGGGTTAGGTCTAGGATTTGCCCCCATCAGGCTCATACTTTCGCATATTTGTCATACTTCATGGCTAGATCCTGGGCTATTTCTGGATTGGATCACGTAGTAATGTGGTACTACACTGAAACAGTCAATTAAACCTGGTTTCGCTCAATATTTTAGAAGATAACGCATGTTAGGCCTAGGTTAGGCCTGGGATTTGCCTTATCAGGGTCATACTTTCGCAGTTTTAACATACATGTTGACGTGATCGAGGGTTTTTTCTGCTTTGGATCACGTAGTAAAGTGGTACCACATTGAATCAGTCCATTAAACCTTGTTTGGATCAATATTCTTGAGGATAAAGCATGTTAGGTCTCGGTTAGGCCTGGGATTTTCACTCATCAGACTCATACTTTCGCATTCTTCACATACTTGTTGAACGGATCCTGGGTTTTTCTGGTTTCGATCACGTAGTAATGTGGGGCCACACTGAAACAATCAATTAAACCTGGTCTTGATAAATATTTTAGAGGACAACCCATGTTAGGTCTGGGTTAGGTCTAGGATTTGCTCTCATCAGGCTCATACTTTCGCATATTTCTCATACTTCATGGCTAGATCCTGGGATATTTCTGGATTGGATCACGTAGTAATGTGGTACCACACTGAAACAGTCAATTAAACCTGGTTTCGCTCAATATTTTAGAAGATAACGCATGTTAGGTCTAGGTTAGGCCTGGGATTTGCCCTCATCAGGGTCATACTTTCGCAGTTTTAACATGCATGTTGACCTGATCGAGGGTTTTTTCTGCTTTGGATCACGTAGCAAAGTGGTACCACAACTAAAACAGTCAATTAAACCTGGTTTCGATCACTATTTTAGAGGATAACGCAAGTTAGGTCTGGGATAGGTCTGGGATTATCCCTCATCAGACTCATACTTTCGCACACTTCACATACTCGTTGACAAGATCCTGGGTTTTTTTCTGGCTTGGATCACGTAGTAATGTGGTTCCACACTGAAACAGTCGATTAAACTTGGCTTCGATCAATATTTTAGAGGATAACGCATGTTAGGTCTAGGTTAGGCCTGGGATTTTCACTCATCAGACTCATACTTTCGCATTCTTCACATACTTGTTGAACGGATCCTGGGTTTTTTCTGGTTTGGATCACGTAGTAATGTGGGTCCACACTGAAACAATCAATTAAACCTGGTCTTGATAAATATTTTAGAGGATAACGCATGTTAGGTCTGTGATAGGTCTGGGATTTGCCCTCATCAGACTCATACTTTCGCACACTTCACATACTCGTTGAACAGATCCTGGGTTATTTTCTGGTTTGGATCACATAGTAATGTGGTACCACACTGAAACAGTCGATTAAACCAGGTTTCGATCACTATTTTTGAGGACAACGCATGTTAGGTCTAGGTTAGGCCTGGGATTTTCACTCATCAGACTCATACCTACGCACACTTCACATTCTCGTTGAACAGATCCTGGGTTTTTTCTGGAGTGGATCACGTAGTAATGAAGTACAACACTGAAACAGTCAATTAAACCTGGTTTCCATCAATATTTTAGAGGACAGCGCATGTTAGGACTAGGTTAGGCCGGGGATTTGCCCTGATCAGGGTCATACTTTCGCAGTTTTAACATACATGTTGACCTGATCGAGGGTTTTTTCTGCTTTGGATCACATAGTAATGTGGTACCACACTGAAACATTCAATTGAACCTGGCCTTGATAAATATTTTGGAGGATAACGCAAGTTAGGTCTGGGATAGGTCTGGGATTTGCCCTCATCAGGCTCATACTTTCGCGTTCTTCACATACTTGTTGAACAGATCCTGGGTTTTTTCTGGTTTTGATCCCGTAGTAGTGTGGTACCACAATAAAACAGTCAATTAAACCTGGTTTCGATCAATATTTTAGAGGATATCGCAAGTTAGGTCTGGGATAGGTCTGGGATTTGCCCTCATCAGACTCATACTTTCGCACACTTGACATACTCGTTGATCAAATCCTGGGTTTTTTTCTGGTTTGGATCACGTAGTAATGTGGTACCACACTGAAACATTCAATGAAACCAGGTCTGGATAAATATTTTAGAGGATAACGCAAGTTAGGTCTGGGATAGGTCTGGGATTAGCCCTCATCAGACTCATACTTTCGCTTTCTTCACATACTCGTTGAACAGATCCTGTGTTATTTTCTGGTTTGGATCACATAGTAATGTGGTACCACACTGAAACAGTCGATTAAACCAGGTTTCGATCAATATTTTTGAGGATAACGCATGTTAGGTCTAGGTTTGGTCTGGGATTTTCACTCATCAGACTCATACTTTCGCATTCTTCACATACTTGTTGAACGGATCCTGGGTTTTTTCGGGATTGGATCACGTAGTAATGTGGTACCACACTGAAACATTCAATGAAACCTGGTCTGGATAAATATTTTAGAGGATAACGCAAGTTAGGTCTGGGGTAGGTCTGGGATTAGCCCTCATCAGACTCATACTTTCGCACACTTCACATACTCGTTGAACAGATCCTGGGTTTTTTTCTGGTTTGGATCACGTAGTAATGTGGTAACACACTGAAACAGTCGATTAAACCTGGTTTCGATCAATATTATTGAGGATAACGCATGTTAGGTCTAGGTCAGGTCTAGGATTTGCCCACATCAGGCTCATACTTTCTCATATTTCTCATACTTCATGGCTGGATCCTGGGCTATTTCTGCTTTGGATCACGTAGTAAAGTGGTACCACACTGAAACAGTCCATTAAACCTGGTTTGCATCAATATTTTAGAGGATAACGCATGTTAGGTCTAGGTTAGCCCCGAGATTTTCACTCATCAGACTCACACTTTCGCATTCTTCACATACTTGTTGAACGGATCCTGGGTTCTTTCTGGTTTGGATCACGTAGTAATGTGGGACCACACTGAAACAATCAATTAAACCTGGTCTTGATAAATATTTTAGAGGACAACGTATGTTAGGTCTGGGTTAGGTCTAGGATTTGCCCCCATCAGGCTCATACTTTCGCATATTTCTCATACTTCATGGCTAGATCCTGGGCTATTTCTGGATTGGATCACGTAGTAATGTGGTACTACACTGAAACAGTCAATTAAACCTGGTTTCGCTCAATATTTTAGAAGATAACGCATGTTAGGCCTAGGTTAGGCCTGGGATTTGCCTTATCAGGGTCATACTTTCGCAGTTTTAACATACATGTTGACGTGATCGAGGGTTTTTTCTGCTTTGGATCACGTAGTAAAGTGGTACCACATTGAAACAGTCCATTAAACCTTGTTTGGATCAATATTCTTGAGGATAAACCATGTTAGGTCTAGGTTAGGCCTGGGATTTTCACTCATCAGACTCATACTTTCGCATTCTTCACATACTTGTTGAACGGATCATGGGTTTTTCTGGTTTGGATCACGTAGTAATGTGGGACCACACTGAAACAATCAATTAAACCTGGTCTTGATAAATATTTTAGAGGACAACCCATGTTAAGTCTGGGCTAGGTCTAGGATTTGCTCTCATCAGGCTCATACTTTCGCATATTTCTCATACTTCATGGCTAGATCCTGGGATATTTCTGGATTGGATCACGTAGTAATGTGGTACCACACTGAAACAGTCAATTAAACCTGGTTTCGCTCAATATTTTAGAAGATAACGCATGTTAGGTCTAGGTTAGGCCTGGGATTTGCCCTCATCAGGGTCATACTTTCGCAGTTTTAACATGCATGTTGACCTGATCGAGGGTTTTTTCTGCTTTGGATCACGTAGTAAAGTGGTACCACAACTAAAACAGTCAATTAAACCAGGTTTCGATCACTATTTTAGAGGATAACGCATGTTAGGTCTGGGATAGGTCTGGGATTATCCCTCATCAGACTCATACTTTCGCACACTTCACATACTCGTTGACAAGATCCTGGGTTTTTTTCTGGTTTGGATCACGTAGTAATGTGGTACCACACTGAAACTGTCGATTAAACCTGGTTTCGAACACTATTTTAGAAGACAATGCAAGTTAGGTCTGGGATAGGTCTGGGATTTGCCCTCATCAGGCTCATACTTTCGCGTTTTTCACATACTTGTTGAACAGATCCTGGTTTTTTTCTGGTTTGGATCACGTAGTAATGTGGTACCACACTGAAACAGTCAATTAAACCTGGTTTCGCTCAATATTTTAGAAGATAACGCATGTTAGGTCTAGGTTAGGCCTGGGATTTGCCCTCATCAGGGTCATTCTTTCGCAGTTTTAACATACATGTTGACCTGATCGAGGGTTTTTTCTGCTTTGGATCACGCAGTAAAGTGGTACCACACTGAAACAGTCCATTAAACCTGGTTTGGATCAATATTTTTGAGGATAACGCATGTCAGGTCTAGGTTAGGCCTGGGATTTTCACTCTTCAGACTCACACTTTCGCATTCTTCACGTACTTGTTGAACGGATCCTGGGTTTTTTCTGGTTTGGATCACGTAGTAATGTGGTACCACACTGAAACATTCAATTAAACCTGGTCTTGATAAATATTTTAGAGGATAACGCATGTTAGGTTTGGGTTAGGTCTTGGATTTGCCCTCATCAGGCTCATACTTTCGCATATCTCTCATACTTCATGGCTAGACCCTGGGCTGATTCTGGATTGTATCACGTAGTAATGTGGTACCACGCTGAAACAGTCAATTAAACCTGATTTCGATCAATATTTTAGAGGATAACGCAAGTTAGGTCTGGGATAGGTCTGGGATTCGCCCTCATCAGGCTCATACTTTCGCATATTTCTCATACTTGATGGCTAGATCCTGGGTTTCTTCCGGTTTGGGTCACGTAGTAGTGTGGTACCACACTGAAACAGTCGATTAAACCTGGTTTCGAACAATATTTTTTAGGATAACGCATGTTAGGTCTAGGTTAGGCCGGGGATTTTCACTCATCAGACTCATACTTTCGCACTCTTCACATACTTGTCGAACGGATGCTGGGTTTTTACTGGTTTGGATCACGTAGTAATGTGGTACCACACTGAAACATTCAATTAAACCTGGTCTTGATAAATATTTTAGAGGATAACGCATGTTAGGTCTGGGATAGGTCTGGGATTTGCATTCATCAGACTCATACTTTCGCACGCCTCACATACTCTTTGACAAGATCCTGGGTTTTTTTCTGGTTTGGATCACGTAGTAATGTGGTACCACACTGAAACTGTCGATTAAACCTGGTTTCGAACACTATTTTAGAAGACAATGCAAGTTAGGTCTGGGATAGGTCTGGGATTCGCCCTCATCAGGCTCATACTTTCGCATATTTCTCATACTTGATGGCTAGATCCTGGGTTCCTTCCGGTTTGGGTCACGTAGTAGTGTGGTACCACACTGAAACAGTCGATTAAACCTGGTTTCGAACAATATTTTTTAGGATAACGCATGTCAGGTCTAGGTTAGGCCTGGGATTTTCACTCTTCAGACTCATACTTTCGCATTCTTCACATACTTGTTGAACGGATCCTGGGTTTTTTCTGGTTTGGATCACGTAGTAATGTGGGACCACACTGAAACAATCAATTAAACCTGGTCTTGATAAATATTTTAGAGGATAACGCATGTTAGGTCTGGGTTTGGTCTAGGATTTGCCCTCGTCAGGCTCATACTTTCGCATATTTCTCATACTTCATGGCTAGATCCTGGGCTATTTCTGGATTGGATCACGTAGTAATGTGGTACCACACTGAAACAGTCGATTTAACCAGGTTTCTATCAATATTTTTGAGGATAACGCAAGTTAGGCCTAGGTTAGGCCTGGATTTGCCCTCATCAGGGTCATACTTTCGCAGTTTTAACATGCATGTTGACCTGATCGAGTGTTTTTTCTGCTTTGGATCACGTAGTAAAGTGGTACCACAACTAAAACAGTCAATTAAACCTGGTTTCGATCACTATTTTAGAGGATAACGCAAGTTAGGTCTGGGATAGGTCTGGGATTTGCCCTCATCAGGCTCATACTTTCGCAGTTTTAACATGCATGTTGACCTGATCGAGGGTTTTGTCTGCTTTGGATCACGTAGTAAAGTGGTACCACAACTAAAACAGTCAATTAAACCTGGTTTCGATCAATATTTTAGAGAATAATTCATGTTAGGTCTAGGTTAGGTCTGGGATTAGCCCTCATCAGACTCATACTTTCGCACACTTCACATACTCGTTGACAAGATCCTGGGTTTTTTTCTTGTTAGGATCACGTAGTAATGTGGTACCACACTGAAACAGTCGATTAAACCTGGTTTCGATTAATATTTTAGAGGATAACGCATGTTAGGTCTGGGATAGGTCTGGGATTCGCCCTCATCAGGCTCATACTTTCGCATATTTCTCATACTTGATGGCTAGATCCTGGGCTTTTTCTGGATTGCATCATGTAGTAATGAAGTACAACACTGAAACAGTCAATTAAACCTGGTTTCCATCAATATCTTAGAGGACAACGCAAGTTAGGTCTGGGATAGGTCTGGGATTTGCCCTCATCAGGCTCATACTTTCGCGTTTTTCACATACTTGTTGAACAGATCCTGGGTTTTTTCTGGTTTCGATCACGTAGTAGTGTGGTACCACACTGAAACAGTACATTAAACCTGGTTTATATCAATATTTTTGAGGATAACGCATGTTAGGTCTAGGTTAGGCCGGGGATTTTCACTCATCAGACTCATACTTTCGCATTCTTCGCATACTTGTTGAACGGATCCTGGGTTTTGTCTGGTTTGGATCACGTAGTAATGTGGTACCACACTGAAACAGTCGATTAAACCAGGTTTCGATCAATATTTTTGAGGACAACGCAAGTTAGGTCTAGGTTAGGTCTGGGATTTGCCCTCATCAGGCTCATACTTTCGCGTTTTTCACATACTTGTTGAACAGATCCTGGGTTTTTTCTGGTTTGGATCACGTAGTCGTGTGGTACCACACTGAAACAGTACATTAAACCTGGTTTCGATCAATATTTTTAAGGATAACGCATGTTAGGTCTAGGTTAGGCCGGGGATTTTCACTCATCAGACTCATACTTTGGCATTCTTCACATACTTGTTGCACGGATCCTGGGTTTTTTCTGGTTTGGTTCACGTAGTAATGTGATACCACACTGGAACATTCAATTAAACCTGGTCTTGATAAATATTTTAGAGGATAACGCATGTTAGGTTTGGGTTAGGTCTAGGATTTGCCCTCATCAGGCTCATACTTTCGCATATTTCTCATACTTCATGGCTAGATCCTGGGCTGTTTCTGGATTGTATTACGTAGTAATGTGGTACCACGCTGAAACAGTCAATTAAACCTGGTTTCGATCAATAGTTTTGAGGATAACGCGTGTTAGGTCTAGGTTAGCCCAGGGATTTTCACTCATCAGACTCATACTTTCGCATTCTTCACATACTTGTTGAACGGATCCTGGGTTTTTTCTGGTTTGGATCACGTAGTAATGTGGGACCACACTGAAACAATCAATTAAACCTGGTCATGATAATTATTTTAGAGGATAACGCATGTTAGGTCTGGGTTAGGACTAGGATTTGCCCCCATCAGGCTCATACTTTCGCATATTTCTCATACTTCATGGCTGGATCCGGGGCTATTTCTGGATTGGATCACGTGGTAATGTGGTACCACACTGAAACAGTCAATTAAACCTGGTTTCCATCAATATTTTAGAGGAAAACGCATGTTAGGTCTAGGTTAGGCCTGGGATTTGCCCTCATCAGGGTCATACTTCCGCAGTTTTAACATACATGTTGGCCTGATCGAGGGTTTTTTCTGCTTTGGATCACGTAGTGAAGTGGTACCGCACTGAAGCAGACCATTAAACCTGGTTTGGATCAATATTTTAGAGGATAACGCATGTTAGGTTTGGGTTAGGTCTAGGATTTGCACTCATCAGGCACATACTTTCGCATATTTCTCATACTTCATGGCTAGATCCTGGGCTGTTTCAGGATTGTATCACGTAGTAATGTGGTACCACGCTGAAACAGTCAATTAAAACTGATTTCGATCAATATTTTAGAGGATAACGCAAGTTTGGTCTGGGATAGGTCTGGGATTTGCCCTCATCAGGCTCATACTTTCGCGTTTTTCACATAATTGTTGAACAGATCCTGGTTTTTTTCTGGTTTGGATCACGTAGTAGTGTGGTACCACACTGAAACAGTCAATTAAACCTGGTTTCGGTCACTATTTTAGTGGATAACGCAAGTTAGGTCTGGGATAGGTCTGGGATTTGCCCTCATCAGACTCATACCTACGCACACTTCACATACTCGGTGAACAGATCCTGGGTTATTTTCTGGTTTGGATCACATAGTAATGTGGTACCATACTGAAACAGTCAATTAAACCTGGTTTCCATCAATAGTTTAGAGGACAACGCATGTTAGGTCTAGGTTAGGCCTGGGATTTGCCCACATCAGGGTCATACTTTCGCAGTTTTAACATACATGTTGACCTGATCGAGGGTTTTTTCTGCTTTGGATCACGCAGTAAAGTGGTACCACACTGAAACAGTCCATTAAACCTGGTTTGGATCAATATTTTTGAGGATAACGCATGTTAGGTCTAGGTTAGGCCTGGGATTTTCACTCATCAGGCTCATACTTTCGCATTCTTCACATACTTGTTGGACAGATACTGGGTTTTTTCTGGTTTGGTTCACGCAGTAATGTGGTACCACACTGAAACATTCAATTAAACCTGGTCTTGATAAATATTTTAGAGGATGACTCATGTTAGGTTTGGGTTAGGTCTTGGATTTGCCCTCATCAGGCTCATACTTTCGCATATCTCTCATACTTCATGGCTAGACCCTGGGCTGTTTCTGGATTGTATCACGTTGTAATGTGGTACCACGCTGAAACGGTCAATTAAACCTGATTTCGATCAATATTTTAGGGGATAACGCAAGTTAGGTCTGGGATAGGTCTGGGATTCGCCCTCATCAGGCTCATACTTTCGCATATTTCTCATACTTGATGGCTAGATCCTGGGTTTCTTCCGGTTTGGGTCACGTAGTAGTGTGGTACCACACTGAAACAGTCGATTAAACCTGGTTTCGAACAATATTTTTTAGGATAACGCATGTTAGGTCTAGGTTAGGCCGGGGATTTTCACTCATCAGACTCATACTTTCGCATTCTTCACATACTTGTCGAACGGATGCTGGGTTTTTACTGGTTTGGATCACGTAGTAATGTGGTACCACACTGAAACATTCAATTAAACCTGGTCTTGATAAATATTTTAGAGGATAACGCATGTTAGGTCTGGGATAGGTCTGGGATTTGCATTCATCAGACTCATACTTTCGCACGCCTCACATACTCGTTGAACAGATCCTGGGTTATTTTCTGGTTTGGATCACATAGTAATGTGGTACCACACTGAAACAGTCGATTAAACCAGGTTTCGATCAATATTTTTGAGGATAACGCATGTCAGGTCTAGGTTAGGCCTGGGATTTTCACTCTTCAGATTCATTCTTTTGCATTCTTCACATACTTGTTGAACGGATCCTGGGTTTTTTCTGGTTTGGATCACGTAGTAATGTGGGACCACACTGAAACAATCAATTAAACCTGGTCTTGATAAATATTTTAGAGGATAACGCATGTTAGGTCTGGGTTAGGACTAGGATTTGCCCCCATCAGGCTCATACTTTCGCATATTTCTCATACTTCATGGCTGGATCCTGGGCTATTTCTGGATTGGATCACGTGGTAATGTGGTACCACACTGAAACAGTCAATTAAACCTGGTTTCGATTAATATTTTAGAGGAAAACGCATGTTAGGTCTAGGTTAGGCCTGGGATTTGCCCTCATCAGGGTCATACTTCCGCAGTTTTAACATACATGTTGGCCTGATCGAGGGTTTTTTCTGCTTTGGATCACGTAGTGAAGTGGTACCGCACTGAAGCAGACCATTAAACCTGGTTTGGATCAATATTTTAGAGGATAACGCATGTTAGGTTTGGGTTAGGTCTAGGATTTGCACTCATCAGGCACATACTTTCGCATATTTCTCATACTTCATGGCTAGATCCTGGGCTGTTTCAGGATTGTATCACGTAGTAATGTGGTACCACGCTGAAACAGTCAATTAAAACTGATTTCGATCAATATTTTAGAGGATAACGCAAGTTTGGTCTGGGATAGGTCTGGGATTTGCCCTCATCAGGCTCATACTTTCGCGTTTTTGACATACTTGTTGAACTGGTCCTCGGTTTTTTCTGGTTTGGATCACGTAGCAATGTGGTACCACACTGAAGCAGTCGATTAAACCTGGTTTCGATCACTATTTTAGAGGATAACGCAAGTTTGGTCTGGGATAGGTCTGGGATTTGCCCTCATCAGGCTCATACTTTCGCATTCTTCACATACTTGTTGAACGGATCCTGGGTTTTTTCTGGTTTGGATCACGTTGTAATGTGGGACCACACTGAAACAATCAATTAAACCTGGTCATGATCAATATTTTAGAGAATAATTCATGTTATGTCTAGGTTAGGTCTGGGATTTGCTCTCATCAGGCTCATTCTTTCGCATATTTCTCATACTTGATGGCTAGATCCTGGGCTTTTTCTGGATTGCATCACGTAGTAATGAAGTACAACACTGAAACAGCCAATTAAACCTGGTTTCCATCAATATTTTTTAGGATAACGCATGTTAGGTCTAGGTTAGGCCGGGGATTTTCACTCATCAGACTCATACTTTCGCATTCTTCACATACTTGTTGAACGGATCCTGGGTTTTTTCTGGTTTGGATCACGTAGTAATGTGGGACCACACTGAAACAATCAATTAAACCTGGTCATGATCAATATTTTAGAGAATAATCCATATTATGTCTAAGTTAGGTCTGGGATTTGCTCTCATCAGGCTCATTCTTTCGCATATTTCTCATACTTCATGGCTAGATCCTGGGCTTTTTCTGGATTGCATCACGTAGTAATGAAGTACAACACTGAAACAGTCAATTAAACCTGGTTTCCATCAATATTTTAGAGGACAACGCATGTTAGGTCTAGGTTAGGCTTGGGGTTTACCCTCATCAGGGTCATACTTCCGCAGTTTTAACATACATGTTGACCTGATCGAGGGTTTTTTCTGCTTTGGATCACGTAGTAAAGTGGTACCACACTGAAACAGTCCATTAAACCTGGTTTGGATCAATATTTTAGAGGATAACGCATGGTAGGTCTAGGTTTGCCCTGGGATTTTCACTCATCAGACCCATACTTTCGCATTCTTCACATACTTGTTGACCGGATCCTGGGTTTTTACTGGTTTGGTTCACGTAGTAATGTGGTACCACACTGAAACATTCAATTAAACCTGGTCTTGACAAATATTTTAGAGGATAACGCATGTTAGGTTTGGGTTAGGTCTAGGATTTGCCCTCATCAGGCTCATACTTTCGCATATTTCTCATACTTCATGGCTAGATCCTGGGCTGTTTCTGGATTGTATCACGTAGTAATGTGGTACCACGCCGAAACAGTCAATTAAAACTGGTTTCGATCAATATTTTAGAGGATCACGCAAGTTAGGTCTGGGATAGGTCTGGGATTCGCCCTCATCAGGCTCATACTTTTGCGTTTTTCACATACTTGTTGAACTGATCCTGGGTTTTTTCTGGTTTGGATCACGTAGCAATGTGGTACCACACTGAAACAGTCGATTAAACCTGGTTTCGATCACTATTTTAGAGGATAACGCAAGTTAGGTCTGGGATAGGTCTGGGATTAGCCCTCATCAGACTCATACTTTCGCATATTTCTCATACTTGATGACTAGATCCTGGGCTTTTTCTGGATTGCATCACGTAGTAATGAAGTACAACACTGAAACTGTCAATTAAACCTGGTTTCCATCAATATTTTAGAGGACAACGCATGTTAGGTCTAGGTTAGGCCTGGGATTTGCCCTCATCAGGGTCATACTTTCGCAGTTTTAACATACATGTTGACGTGATCGAGGGTTTTTTCTGCTTTGGATCACGTAGTAAAGTGGTACCACATTGATACAGTCCATTAAACCTTGTTTGGATCAATATTTTTGAGGATAACGCATGTTAGGTCTAGGTTAGGCCTGGGATTTTCACTCATCAGACTCATACTTTCGCATTCTTCACATACTTGTTGAACGGATCCTGGGTTTTTTCTGGTTTGGATCACGTAGTAATGTGGGACCACACTGAAACAATCAATTAAACCTGGTCTTGATAAATATTTTAGAGGATAACGCATGTTAGGTCTGGGTTTGGTCTAGGATTTGCCCTCGTCAGGCTCATACTTTCGCATATTTCTCATACTTCATGGCTAGATCCTGGGCTATTTCTGGATTGGATTACGTAGTAATGTGGTGCCACACTGAAACAGTCGATTAAACCAGGTTTCTATCAATATTTTTGAGGATAACGCAAGTTAGGTCTGGGATAGGTCTGGGATTTGCCCTCATCAGGCTCATACTTTCGCGTTTTTCACATACTTGTTGAACAGATCCTGGGTTTTTTCCTGTTTGGGTCACGTAGTAGTGTGGTACCACACTGAAACAGTCGATTAAACCTGGTTTCGAACAATATTTTTGAGGATAACGCATGTTAGGTCTAGGTTAGGTCTGGGATTTTCACTCATCAGGCTCATACTTTCGCATTTTTCTCATACTTCATGGCTAGATCCTTGGCTATTTCTGGATTGTATCACGTAGTAATGTGGTACCACACTGAAACAGTCAATTAAACCTGGTTTCCATCAATAGTTTAGAGGACAACGCATGTTAGGTCTAGGTTAGGCCTGGGATTTGCCCACATCAGGGTCATACTTTCGCAGTTTTAACATACATGTTGACCTGATCGAGGGTTTTTTCTGCTTTGGATCACGCAGTAAAGTGGTACCACACTGAAACAGTCCATTAAACCTGGTTTGGATCAATATTTTTGAGGATAACGCATGTTAGGTCTAGGTTAGGCCTGGGATTTTCACTCATCAGGCTCATACTTTCGCATTCTTCACATACTTGTTGGACAGATACTGGGTTTTTTCTGGTTTGGGTCACGCAGTAATGTGGTACCACACTGAAACATTCAATTAAACCTGGTCTTGATAAATATTTTAGAGGATAACGCATGTTAGGTTTGGGTTAGGTCTTGGATTTGCCCTCATCAGGCTCTTACTTTCGCATATCTCTCATACTTCATGGCTAGACCCTGGGCTGTTTCTGGATTGTATCACGAAGTAATGTGGTACCACGCTGAAACAGTCAATTAAACCTGATTTCGATCAATATTTTAGAGGATAACGCAAGTTAGGTCTGGGATAGGTCTGGGATTCGCCCTCATCAGGCTCATACTTTCGCATATTTCTCATACTTGATGGCTAGATCCTGGGTTTCTTCCGGTTTGGGTCACGTGGTAGTGAAGTACCACACTGAAACAGTCGATTAAACCTGGTTTCGAACAATATTTTTTAGGATAACGCATGTTAGGTCTAGGTTAGGCCGGGGATTTTCACTCATCAGACTCATGCTTTCGCATTCCTCACATACTTGTTGAACGGATCCTGGGTTTTTACTGGTTTGGATCACGTAGTAATGTGGTACCACACTGAAACATTCAATTAAACCTGATCTTGATAAATATTTTAGAGGACCACGCAAGTTAGGTCTGGGATAGGTCTGGGATTCGCCCTCATCAGGCTCATACTTTCGCGTTTTTCACATACTTGTTGAACTGATCCTGGGTTTTTTCTGGTTTGGATCACGTAGCAATGTGGTACCACACTGAAACAGTCGATTAAACCTGGTTTCGATCACTATTTTAGAGGATAACGCAAGTTAGGTCTGGGATAGGTCTGGGATTAGCCCTCATCAGACTCATACTTTCGCATATTTCTCATACTTGATGACTAGATCCTGGGCTTTTTCTGGATTGCATCACGTAGTAATGAAGTACAACACTGAAACAGTCAATTAAACCTGGTTTCCATCAATATTTTAGAGGACAACGCATGTTAGGTCTAGGTTAGGCCTGGGATTTGCCCTCGTCAGGGTCATACTTTCGCAGTTTTAACATACATGTTGACGTGATCGAGGGTTTTTTCTGCTTTGGATCACGTAGTAAAGTGGTACCACATTGAAACAGTCCATTAAACCTTGTTTGGATCAATATTTTTGAGGATAACGCATGTTAGGTCTAGGTTAGGCCTGGGATTTTCACTCATCAGACTCATACTTTCGCATTCTTCACATACTTGTTGAACGGATCCTGGGTTTTTCTGGTTTGGATCACGTAGTAATGTGGGGCCACACTGAAGCAATCAATTAAACCTGGTCTTGATAAATATTTTAGAGGACAACCCATGTTAGGTCTGGGTTAGGTCTAGGATTTGCTCTCATCAGGCTCATACTTTCGCATATTTCTCATACTTCATGGCTAGATCCTGGGATATTTCTGGATTGGATCACGTAGTAAAGTGGTACCACAACTAAAACAGTCAATTAAACCTGGTTTCGGTCACTATTTTAGAGGATAACGCAAGTTAGGTCTGGGATTATCCCTCATCAGACTCATACTTTCGCACACTTCACATACTCGTTGACAAGATCCTGGGTTTTTTTCTGGTTTGGATCACGTAGTAATGTGGTACCACACTGAAACTGTCGATTAAACCTGGTTTCGAACACTATTTTAGAAGACAATGCAAGTTAGGTCTGGGATAGGTCTGGGTTTTGCCCTCATCAGGCTCATACTTTCGCGTTTTTCACATACTTGTTGAACAGATCCTGGTTTTTTTCTGGTTTGGATCATGTAGTAGTGTGGTACCACACTGAAACAGTCAATTAAACCTGGTTTCGATCACTATTTTACAGGATAACGCAAGTTAGGTCTGGGATAGGTCCGGGATTATCCCTCATCAGACTCATACTTTCGCACACTTCACATACTCGTTGACAAGATCCTGGGTTTTTTTCTGGTTTGGATCACGTAGTAATGTGGTACCACACTGAAACTGTCGGTTAAACCTGGTCTCGATCAATATTTTAGTGGATAACGCAAGTTAGGTCTGGGATAGGTCTGGGATTTGCCCTCATCAGACTCATACCTACGCACACTTCACATACTCGGTGAACAGATCCTGGGTTATTTTCTGGTTTGGATCACATAGTAATGTGGTACCAATCTGAAACAGTCAATTAAACCTGGTTTCCATCAATAGTTTAGAGGACAACGCATGTTAGGTCTAGGTTAGGCCTGGGATTTGCCCACATCAGGGTCATACTTTCGCAGTTTTAACATACATGTTGACCTGATCGAGGGTTTTTTCTGCTTTGGATCACGCAGTAAAGTGGTACCACACTGAAACAGTCCATTAAACCTGGTTTGGATCAATATTTTTGAGGATAACGCATGTTAGGTCTAGGTTAGGCCTGGGATTTTCACTCATCAGGCTCATACTTTCGCATTCTTCACATACTTGTTGGACAGATACAGGGTTTTTTCTGGTTTGGTTCACGCAGTAATGTAGTACCACACTGAAACATTCAATTAAACCTGGTCTTGATAAATATTTTAGAGGATAACGCATGTTAGGTTTGGGTTAGGTCTTGGATTTGCCCTCATCAGGCTCATACTTTCGCATATCTCTCATACTTCATGGCTAGACCCTGGGCTGTTTCTGGATTGTATCACGAAGTAATGTGGTACCACGCTGAAACAGTCAATTAAACCTGATTTCGATCAATATTTTAGAGGATAACGCAAGTTAGGTCTGGGATAGGTCTGGGATTCGCCCTCATCAGGCTCATACTTTCGCATATTTCTCATACTTGATGGCTAGATCCTGGGTTTCTTCCGGTTTGGGTCACGTGGTAGTGTGGTACCACACTGAAACAGTGGATTAAACCTGGTTTCGAACAATATTTCTTAGGATAACGCATGTTAGGTCTAGGTTAGGCCGTGGATTTTCACTCATCAGACTCATACTTTCGCATTCTTCACATACTTGTTGAACGGATCCTGGGTTTTTACTGGTTTGGAACACGTAGTAATGTGGTACCACACTGAAACATTCAATTAAACCTGGTCTTGATAAATATTTTAGAGGATAACGCATGTTAGGTCTGGGATAGGTCTGGGATTTGCATTCATCAGACTCATACTTTCGGACGCCTCACATACTCGTTGAACAGATCCTGGGTTATTTTTGCTGGTTTGGATCACATAGTAATGTGGTACCACACTGAAACAGTCGATTAAACCAGGTTTCGATCAATATTTTGGAGGATAACGCATGTCAGGTCTAGGTTAGGCCTGGGATTTTCACTCTTCGGACTCATACTTTCGCATTCTTCACATACTTGTTGAACGGATCCTGGGTTTTTTCTGGTTTGGATCACGTAGTAATGTGGGACCACACTGAAACAATCAATTAAACCTGGTCTTGATAAATATTTTAGAGGATAACGCATGTTAGGTCTGGGTTTGGTCTAGGATTTGCCCTCGTCAGGCTCATACTTTCGCATATTTCTCATACTTCATGGCTAGATCCTGGGCTATTTCTGGATTGGATTACGTGTTAATGTGGTGCCACACTGAAACAGTCGATTAAACCAGGTTTCTATCAATATTTTTGAGGATGACGCAAGTTAGGTCTGGGATAGGTCTGGGATTTGCCCTCATCAGGCTCATACTTTCGCGTTTTTCACATACTTGTTGAACAGATCCTGGGTTTTTTCCTGTTTGTGTCACGTAGTAGTGTGGTACCACACTGAAACAGTCGATTGAACCTGGTTTCGAACAATATTTTTGAGGATAACGCATGTTAGGCCTAGGTTAGGCCTGGGATTTGCCCTCATCAGGGTCATACTTTCGCAGTTTTAACATGCATGTTGACCTGATCGAGGGTTTTTTCTGCTTTGGATCACGTAGTAAAGTGGTACCACAACTAAAACAGTCAATTAAACCTGGTTTCGATCAATATTTTAGAGAATAATTCATGTTAGGTCTAGGTTAGGTCTGGGATTAGCCCTCATCAGACTCATACTTTCGCATTCTTCACATACTTGTTGACCGGATCCTGGGTTTTTTCTGGTTTGGTTCACGTAGTAATGTGGTACCACACTGAAACATTAAATTAAACCTGGTCTTGATAAATATTTTAGAGGATAACGCATGTTAGGTTTGGGTTAGGTCTAGGATTTGCCCTCATCAGGCTCATACTTTCGCATATTTCTCATACTTCATGGCTAGATCCTGGGCTGTTTCTGGATTGTATCACGTAGTAATGTGGTACCACGCCGAAACAGTCAATTAAAACTGGTTTCGATCAATATTTTAGAGGATCACGCAAGTTAGGTCTGGGACAGGTCTGGGATTCGCCCTCATCAGGTTCATACTTTCGCGTTTTTCACATACTTGTTGAACTGATCCTGGGTTTTTTCTGGTTTGGATCACGTAGCAATGTGGTACCACACTGAAACAGTCGATTAAACCTGGTTTCGATCACTATTTTAGAGGATAACACAAGTTAGGTCTGGGATAGGTCTGGGATTAGCCCTCATCAGACTCATACTTTCGCATATTTCTCATACTTGATGGCTAGATCCTGGGCTTTCTCTGGATTGCATCACGTAGTAATGAAGTACAACACTGAAACAGTCAATTAAACCTGGTTTCCATCAATATTTTAGAGGACAACGCATGTTAGGTCTAGGTTAGGCCTGGGATTTGCCCTCATCAGGGTCATACTTCCGCAGTTTTAACATACATGTTGATCTGATCGAGGGTTTTTTCTGCTTTGGATCACGTAGCAATGTGGTACCACACTGAAGCAGTCGATTAAACCTGGTTTCGATCAATATTTTAGAGGGTAACGCAAGTTTGGTCTGGGATAGGTCTGGGATTTGCCCTCATCAGGCTCATACTTTCGCGTTTTTCACATACTTGTTGAACTGATCCTGGGTTTTTTCTGGTTTGGATCACGTAGCAATGTGGTACCACACTGAAACAGTCGATTAAACCTGGTTTCGATCACTATTTTAGAGGATAACGCAAGTTAGGTCTGGGATAGGTCTGCGATTAGCCCTCATCAGACTCATACTTTCGCATATTTCTCATACTTGATGACTAGATCCTGGGCTTTTTCTGGATTGCATCACGTAGTAATGAAGTACAACACTGAAACAGTCAATTAAACCTGGTTTCCATCAATATTTTAGAGGACAACGCATGTTAGGTCTAGGTTAGGCCTGGGATTTGCCCTCATCAGGGTCATACTTTCGCAGTTTTAACATACATGTTGACGTGATCGAGGGTTTTTTCTGCTTTTGATCACGTAGTAAAGTGGTACCACAACTAAAACAGTCAATTAAACCTGGTTTCGATCAATATTTTAGAGAATAATTCATGTTAGGTCTAGGTTAGGTCTGGGATTAGCCCTCATCAGACTCATACTTTCGCATTCTTCACATACTTGTTGAACGGATCCTGGGTTTTTACTGGTTTGGATCACGTAGTAATGTGGGGCCACACTGAAACAATCAATTAAACCTGGTCTTGATAAATATTTTAGAGGACAACCCATGTTAGGTCTGGGTTAGGTCTAGGATTTGCTCTCATCAGGCTCATACTTTCGCATATTTCTCATACTTCATGAATAGATCCTGGGATATTTCTGGATTGGATCACGTAGTAAAGTGGTACCACAACTAAAACAGTCAATTAAGCCTGGTTTCGATCACTATTTTAGAGGATAACGCAAGTTAGGTCTGGGATAGGTCTGGGATTATCCCTCATCAGACTCATACTTTCGCACACTTCACATACTCGTTGACAAGATCCTGGGTTTTTTTCTGGTTTGGATCACGTAGTAATGTGGTACCACACTGAAACTGTCGATTAAACCTGGTTTCGAACACTATTTTAGAAGACAATGCAAGTTAGGTCTGGGATAGGTCTGGGTTTTGCCCTCATCAGGCTCATACCTACGCACACTTCACATACTCGGTGAACAGATCCTGGGTTATTTTCTGGTTTGGATCACATAGTAATGTGGTACCAAACTGAAACAGTCAATTAAACCTGGTTTCCATCAATAGTTTAGAGGACAACGCATGTTAGGTCTAGGTTAGGCCTGGGATTATCCCTCATGAGACTCATACTTTCGCACACTTCACATACTCGTTGACAAGATCCTGGGTTTTTTTCTGGTTTGGATCACGTAGTAATGTGGTACCACACTGAAACTGTCGGTTAAACCTGGTTTCGATCAATATTTTAGTGGATAACGCAAGTTAGGTCTGGGATAGGTCTGGGATTTGCCCTCATCAGACTCATACCTACGCACACTTCACATACTCGGTGAACAGATCCTGGGTTATTTTCTGGTTTGGATCACATAGTAATGTGGTACCAAACTGAAACAGTCAATTAAACCTGGTTTCCATCAATAGTTTAGAGGACAACGCATGTTAGGTCTAGGTTAGGCCTGGGATGTGCCCACATCAGGGTCATACTTTCGCAGTTTTAACATACATGTTGACCTCATCGAGGGTTTTTTCTGCTTTGGATCACGCAGTAAAGTGGTACCACACTGAAACAGTCCATTAAACCTGGTTTGGATCAATATTTTAGAGGATAACGCATGTTAGGTCTAGGTTAGGCCTGGGATTTTCACTCATCAGGCTCATACTTTCGCATTCTTCACATACTTGTTGGACAGATACTGGGTTTTTTCTGGTTTGGTTCACGCAGTAATGTGGTACCACACTGAAACATTCAATTAAACCTGGTCTTGATAAATATTTTAGAGGATAACGCATGTTAGGTTTGGGTTAGGTCTTGGATTTGCCCTCATCAGGCTCATACTTTCGCATATCTCTCATACTTCATGGCTAGACCCTGGGCTGTTTCTGGATTGTACCACGTAGTAATGTGGTACCACGCTGAAACAGTCAATTAAACCTGATTTCGATCAATATTTTAGAGGATAACGCAAGTTAGGTCTGGGATAGGTCTGGGATTCGCCCTCATCAGGCTCATACTTTCGCATATTTCTCATACTTGATGCCTAGATCCTGGGTTTCTTCCGGTTTGGGTCACGTGGTAGTGTGGTACCACACTGAAACAGTCGATTAAACCTGGTTTCGAACAATATTTTTTAGGATAACGCATGTTAGGTCTAGGTTAGGCCGGGGATTTTCACTCATCAGACTCATACTTTCGCATTCTTCACATACTTGTTGAACGGATCCTGGGTTTTTACTGGTTTGGATCACGTAGTAATGTGGTACCACACTGAAACATTCAATTAAACCTGGTCTTGATAAATATTTTAGAGGATAACGCATGTTAGGTCTGGGATAGGTCTGGGATTTGCATTCATCAGACTCATACTTTCGCACGCCTCACATACTCGTTGAACAGATCCTGGGTTATTTTCTGGTTTGGATCACATAGTAATGTGGTACCAAACTGAAACAGTCAATTAAACCTGGTTTCCATCAATAGTTTAGAGGACAACGCATGTTAGGTCTAGGTTAGGCCTGGGATTATCCCTCATGAGACTCATACTTTCGCACACTTCACATACTCGTTGACAAGATCCTGGGTTTTTTTCTGGTTTGGATCACGTAGTAATGTCGTACCACGCTGAAACAGTCAATTAAACCTGGTTTCGATCAATAGTTTTGAGGATAACGCGTGTTAGGTCTAGGTTAGCCCAGGGATTTTCACTCATCAGACTCATACTTTCGCATTCTTCACATACTTGTTGAACGGATCCTGGGTTTTTTCTGGTTTGGATCACGTAGTAATGTGGGACCACACTGAAACAATCAATTAAACCTGGTTTCCATCAATAGTTTAGAGGAAAACGCATGTTAGGTCTAGGTTAGGCCTGGGATTTGCCCTCATCAGGGTCATACTTCCGCGTTTTTGACATACTTGTTGAACTGGTCCTCGGTTTTTTCTGGTTTGGATCACGTAGCAATGTGGTACCACACTGAAGCAGTCGATTAAACCTGGTTTCGATCAATATTTTAGAGGATAACGCAAGTTTGGTCTGGGATAGGTCTGGGATTTGCCCTCATCAGGCTCATACTTTCGCGTTTTTGACATACTTGTTGAACTGGTCCTCGGTTTTTTCTGGTTTGGATCACGTAGCAATGTGGTACCACACTGAAGCAGTCGATTAAACCTGGTTTCGATCAATATTTTAGAGGATAACGCAAGTTTGGTCTGGGATAGGTCTGGGATTTTCCCTCATCAGGCTCATACTTTCGCATTCTTCACATACTTGTTGAACGGATCCTGGGTTTTTTCTGGTTTGGATCACGTTGTAATGTGGGACCACACCGAAACAATCAATTAAACCTGGTCATGATCAATATTTTAGAGAATAATTCATGTTATGTCTAGGTTAGGTCTGGGATTTGCTCTCATCAGGCTCATTCTTTCGCATATTTCTCATACTTGATGGCTAGATCCTGGGCTTTTTCTGGATTGCATCACGTAGTAATGAAGTACAACACTGAAACAGTCAATTAAACCTGGTTTCCATCAATATTTTAGAGGACAACGCATGTTAGGTCTAGGTTAGGCCTGGGATTTGCCCTCATCAGGGTCATACTTCCGCAGTTTTAACATACATGTTGACCTGATCGAGGGTTTTTTCTGCTTTGTATCACGTAGCAATGTGGTACCACACTGAAGCAGTCGATTAAACCTGGTTTCGATCAATGTTTTAGAGGATAACGCAAGTTTGGTCTGGGATAGGTCTGGGATTTGCCCTCATCAGGCTCATACTTTCGCATTCTTAACATACTTGTTGAACGGATCCTGGGTTTTTTCTGGTTTGGATCACGTAGTAATGTGGGACCACACTGAAACAATCAATTAAACCTGGTCATGATCAATATTTTAGAGAATAATTCATGTTATGTCTAGGTTAGGTCTGGGATTTGCTCTCATCAGGCTCATTCTTTCGCATATTTCTCATACTTGATTGCTAGATCCTGGGCTTTTTCTGGATTGCATCACGTAGTAATGAAGTACAACACTGAAACAGTCAATTAAACCAGGTTTCCATCAATATTTTAGAGGACAACGCATGTTAGGTCTAGGTTAGGCCTGGGATTTGCCCTCATCAGGGTCATACTTCCGCAGTTTTAACATACATGTTGACCTGATCGAGGGTTTTTTCTGCTTTGTATCACGTAGTAAAGTGGTTCCACACTGAAACAGTCCATTAAACCTGGTTTGGATCAATATTTTAGAAGATAACGCATGTTAGGTCTAGGTTTGCCCTGGGATTTTCACTCATCAGACTCATACTTTCGCATTCTTCACATACTTGTTGACCGGATCCTGGGTTTTCTCTGGTTCGGTTCACGTAGTAATGTGGTACCACACTGAAACATTCAACTAAACCTGGTCTTGATAAATATTTTAGAGGATAACGCATGTTAGGTTTGGGTTAGGTCTAGGATTTGCCCTCATCAGGCTCATACTTTCGCATATTTCTCATACTTCATGGCTAGATCCTGGGCTGTTTCTGGATTGTATCACGTAGTAATGTGGTACCACGCTGAAACAGTCAATTAAACCTGATTTCGATCAATATTTTAGAGGATAACGCAAGTTAGGTCTGGGATAGGTCTGGGATTCGCCCTCATCAGGCTCATACTTTCGCATATTTCTCATACTTGATGGCTAGATCCTGGGTTTCTTCCGGTTTGGGTCACGTGGTAGTGTGGTACCACACTGAAACAGTCGATTAAACCTGGTTTCGAACAATATTTTTTAGGATAACACATGTTAGGTCTAGGTTAGGCCGGGGATTTTCACTCATCAGACTCATACTTTCACATTCTTCACATACTTGTTGAACGGATCCTGGGTTTTTACTGGTTTGGATCACGTAGTAATGTGGTACCACACTGAAACATTCAATTAAACCTGGTCTTGATAAATATTTTAGAGGATAACGCATGTTAGGTCTGGGATAGGTCTGGGATTTGCATTCATCAGACTCATACTTTCGCACGCCTCACATACTCGTTGAACAGATCCTGGGTTATTTTCTGGTTTGGATCACATAGTAATGTGGTACCACACTGAAACAGTCGATTAAACCAGGTTTCGATCAATATTTTTGAGGATAACGCATGTCAGGTCTAGGTTAGGCCTGGGATTTTCACTCTTCAGACTCATACTTTCGCATTCTTCACATACTTGTTGAACGGATCCTGAGTTTTTTCTGGTTTGGATCACGTAGTAGTGTGGTACCACACTGGAACATTCAATTAAACCTGGTCTTGATAAATATTTTAGAGGATAACGCATGTTAGGTTTGGGTTAGGTCTAGGATTTGCCCTCATCAGGCTCATACTTTCGCATATTTCTCATACTTCATGGCTAGATCCTGGGCTGTTTCTGGATTGTATTACGTAGTAATGTCGTACCACGCTGAAACAATCAATTAAACCTGGTTTCGATCAATAGTTTTGAGGATAACGCGTGTTAGGTCTAGGTTAGCCCAGGGATTTTCACTCATCAGACTCATACTTTCGCATTCTTCACATACTTGTTGACCGGATCCTGGGTTTTTTCTGGTTTGGTTCACGTAGTAATGTGGTACCACACTGAAACATTAAATTAAACCTGGTCTTGATAAATATTTTAGAGGATAACGCATGTTAGGTTTGGGTTAGGTCTAGGATTTGCCCTCATCAGGCTCATACTTTCGCATATTTCTCATACTTCATGGCTAGATCCTGGGCTGTTTCTGGATTGTATCACGTAGTAATGTGGTACCACGCCGAAACAGTCAATTAAAACTGGTTTCGATCAATATTTTAGAGGATCACGCAAGTTAGGTCTGGGACAGGTCTGGGATTCGCCCTCATCAGGTTCATACTTTCGCGTTTTTCACATACTTGTTGAACTGATCCTGGGTTTTTTCTGGTTTGGATCACGTAGCAATGTGGTACCACACTGAAACAGTCGATTAAACCTGGTTTCGATCACTATTTTAGAGGATAACACAAGTTAGGTCTGGGATAGGTCTGGGATTAGCCCTCATCAGACTCATACTTTCGCATATTTCTCATACTTGATGGCTAGATCCTGGGCTTTCTCTGGATTGCATCACGTAGTAATGAAGTACAACACTGAAACAGTCAATTAAACCTGGTTTCCATCAATATTTTAGAGGACAACGCATGTTAGGTCTAGGTTAGGCCTGGGATTTGCCCACATCAGGGTCATACTTCCGCAGTTTTAACATACATGTTGATCTGATCGAGGGTTTTTTCTGCTTTGGATCACGTAGCAATGTGGTACCACACTGAAGCAGTCGATTAAACCTGGTTTCGATCAATATTTTAGAGGGTAACGCAAGTTTGGTCTGGGATAGGTCTGGGATTTGCCCTCATCAGGCTCATACTTTCGCGTTTTTCACATACTTGTTGAACTGATCCTGGGTTTTTTCTGGTTTGGATCACGTAGCAATGTGGTACCACACTGAAACAGTCGATTAAACCTGGTTTCGATCACTATTTTAGAGGATAACGCAAGTTAGGTCTGGGATAGGTCTGCGATTAGCCCTCATCAGACTCATACTTTCGCATATTTCTCATACTTGATGACTAGATCCTGGGCTTTTTCTGGATTGCATCACGTAGTAATGAAGTACAACACTGAAACAGTCAATTAAACCTGGTTTCCATCAATATTTTAGAGGACAACGCATGTTAGGTCTAGGTTAGGCCTGGGATTTGCCCTCATCAGGGTCATACTTTCGCAGTTTTAACATACATGTTGACGTGATCGAGGGTTTTTTCTGCTTTTGATCACGTAGTAAAGTGGTACCACAACTAAAACAGTCAATTAAACCTGGTTTCGATCAATATTTTAGAGAATAATTCATGTTAGGTCTAGGTTAGGTCTGGGATTAGCCCTCATCAGACTCATACTTTCGCATTCTTCACATACTTGTTGAACGGATCCTGGGTTTTTACTGGTTTGGATCACGTAGTAATGTGGGGCCACACTGAAACAATCAATTAAACCTGGTCTTGATAAATATTTTAGAGGACAACCCATGTTAGGTCTGGGTTAGGTCTAGGATTTGCTCTCATCAGGCTCATACTTTCGCATATTTCTCATACTTCATGAATAGATCCTGGGATATTTCTGGATTGGATCACGTAGTAAAGTGGTACCACAACTAAAACAGTCAATTAAGCCTGGTTTCGATCACTATTTTAGAGGATAACGCAAGTTAGGTCTGGGATAGGTCTGGGATTATCCCTCATCAGACTCATACTTTCGCACACTTCACATACTCGTTGACAAGATCCTGGGTTTTTTTCTGGTTTGGATCACGTAGTAATGTGGTACCACACTGAAACTGTCGATTAAACCTGGTTTCGAACACTATTTTAGAAGACAATGCAAGTTAGGTCTGGGATAGGTCTGGGTTTTGCCCTCATCAGGCTCATACCTACGCACACTTCACATACTCGGTGAACAGATCCTGGGTTATTTTCTGGTTTGGATCACATAGTAATGTGGTACCAAACTGAAACAGTCAATTAAACCTGGTTTCCATCAATAGTTTAGAGGACAACGCATGTTAGGTCTAGGTTAGGCCTGGGATTATCCCTCATGAGACTCATACTTTCGCACACCTCACATACTCGTTGACAAGATCCTGGGTTTTTTTCTGGTTTGGATCACGTAGTAATGTGGTACCACACTGAAACTGTCGGTTAAACCTGGTTTCGATCAATATTTTAGTGGATAACGCAAGTTAGGTCTGGGATAGGTCTGGGATTTGCCCTCATCAGACTCATACCTACGCACACTTCACATACTCGGTGAACAGATCCTGGGTTATTTTCTGGTTTGGATCACATAGTAATGTGGTACCAAACTGAAACAGTCAATTAAACCTGGTTTCCATCAATAGTTTAGAGGACAACGCATGTTAGGTCTAGGTTAGGCCTGGGATGTGCCCACATCAGGGTCATACTTTCGCAGTTTTAACATACATGTTGACCTCATCGAGGGTTTTTTCTGCTTTGGATCACGCAGTAAAGTGGTACCACACTGAAACAGTCCATTAAACCTGGTTTGGATCAATATTTTAGAGGATAACGCATGTTAGGTCTAGGTTAGGCCTGGGATTTTCACTCATCAGGCTCATACTTTCGCATTCTTCACATACTTGTTGGACAGATACTGGGTTTTTTCTGGTTTGGTTCACGCAGTAATGTGGTACCACACTGAAACATTCAATTAAACCTGGTCTTGATAAATATTTTAGAGGATAACGCATGTTAGGTTTGGGTTAGGTCTTGGATTTGCCCTCATCAGGCTCATACTTTCGCATATCTCTCATACTTCATGGCTAGACCCTGGGCTGTTTCTGGATTGTACCACGTAGTAATGTGGTACCACGCTGAAACAGTCAATTAAACCTGATTTCGATCAATATTTTAGAGGATAACGCAAGTTAGGTCTGGGATAGGTCTGGGATTCGCCCTCATCAGGCTCATACTTTCGCATATTTCTCATACTTGATGCCTAGATCCTGGGTTTCTTCCGGTTTGGGTCACGTGGTAGTGTGGTACCACACTGAAACAGTCGATTAAACCTGGTTTCGAACAATATTTTTTAGGATAACGCATGTTAGGTCTAGGTTAGGCCGGGGATTTTCACTCATCAGACTCATACTTTCGCATTCTTCACATACTTGTTGAACGGATCCTGGGTTTTTACTGGTTTGGATCACGTAGTAATGTGGTACCACACTGAAACATTCAATTAAACCTGGTCTTGATAAATATTTTAGAGGATAACGCATGTTAGGTCTGGGATAGGTCTGGGATTTGCATTCATCAGACTCATACTTTCGCACGCCTCACATACTCGTTGAACAGGTCCTGGGTTATTTTCTGGTTTGGATCACATAGTAATGTGGTACCAAACTGAAACAGTCAATTAAACCTGGTTTCCATCAATAGTTTAGAGGACAACGCATGTTAGGTCTAGGTTAGGCCTGGGATTATCCCTCATGAGACTCATACTTTCGCACACTTCACATACTCGTTGACAAGATCCTGGGTTTTTTTCTGGTTTGGATCACGTAGTAATGTCGTACCACGCTGAAACAGTCAATTAAACCTGGTTTCGATCAATAGTTTTGAGGATAACGCGTGTTAGGTCTAGGTTAGCCCAGGGATTTTCACTCATCAGACTCATACTTTCGCATTCTTCACATACTTGTTGAACGGATCCTGGGTTTTTTTCTGGTTTGGATCACGTAGTAATGTGGGACCACACTGAAACAATCAATTAAACCTGGTTTCCATCAATAGTTTAGAGGAAAACGCATGTTAGGTCTAGGTTAGGCCTGGGATTTGCCCTCATCAGGGTCATACTTCCGCGTTTTTGACATACTTGTTGAACTGGTCCTCGGTTTTTTCTGGTTTGGATCACGTAGCAATGTGGTACCACACTGAAGCAGTCGATTAAACCTGGTTTCGATCAATATTTTAGAGGATAACGCAAGTTTGGTCTGGGATAGGTCTGGGATTTGCCCTCATCAGGCTCATACTTTCGCGTTTTTGACATACTTGTTGAACTGGTCCTCGGTTTTTTCTGGTTTGGATCACGTAGCAATGTGGTACCACACTGAAGCAGTCGATTAAACCTGGTTTCGATCAATATTTTAGAGGATAACGCAAGTTTGGTCTGGGATAGGTCTGGGATTTTCCCTCATCAGGCTCATACTTTCGCATTCTTCACATACTTGTTGAACGGATCCTGGGTTTTTTCTGGTTTGGATCACGTTGTAATGTGGGACCACACCGAAACAATCAATTAAACCTGGTCATGATCAATATTTTAGAGAATAATTCATGTTATGTCTAGGTTAGGTCTGGGATTTGCTCTCATCAGGCTCATTCTTTCGCATATTTCTCATACTTGATGGCTAGATCCTGGGCTTTTTCTGGATTGCATCACGTAGTAATGAAGTACAACACTGAAACAGTCAATTAAACCTGGTTTCCATCAATATTTTAGAGGACAACGCATGTTAGGTCTAGGTTAGGCCTGGGATTTGCCCTCATCAGGGTCATACTTCCGCAGTTTTAACATACATGTTGACCTGATCGAGGGTTTTTTCTGCTTTGTATCACGTAGCAATGTGGTACCACACTGAAGCAGTCGATTAAACCTGGTTTCGATCAATGTTTTAGAGGATAACGCAAGTTTGGTCTGGGATAGGTCTGGGATTTGCCCTCATCAGGCTCATACTTTCGCATTCTTCACATACTTGTTGAACGGATCCTGGGTTTTTTCTGGTTTGGATCACGTAGTAATGTGGGACCACACTGAAACAATCAATTAAACCTGGTCATGATCAATATTTTAGAGAATAATTCATGTTATGTCTAGGTTAGGTCTGGGATTTGCTCTCATCAGGCTCATTCTTTCGCATATTTCTCATACTTGATTGCTAGATCCTGGGCTTTTTCTGGATTGCATCACGTAGTAATGAAGTACAACACTGAAACAGTCAATTAAACCAGGTTTCCATCAATATTTTAGAGGACAACGCATGTTAGGTCTAGGTTAGGCCTGGGATTTGCCCTCATCAGGGTCATACTTCCGCAGTTTTAACATACATGTTGACCTGATCGAGGGTTTTTTCTGCTTTGTATCACGTAGTAAAGTGGTTCCACACTGAAACAGTCCATTAAACCTGGTTTGGATCAATATTTTAGAAGATAACGCATGTTAGGTCTAGGTTTGCCCTGGGATTTTCACTCATCAGACTCATACTTTCGCATTCTTCACATACTTGTTGACCGGATCCTGGGTTTTCTCTGGTTTGGTTCACGTAGTAATGTGGTACCACACTGAAACATTCAACTAAACCTGGTCTTGATAAATATTTTAGAGGATAACGCATGTTAGGTTTGGGTTAGGTCTAGGATTTGCCCTCATCAGGCTCATACTTTCGCATATTTCTCATACTTCATGGCTAGATCCTGGGCTGTTTCTGGATTGTATCACGTAGTAATGTGGTACCACGCTGAAACAGTCAATTAAACCTGATTTCGATCAATATTTTAGAGGATAACGCAAGTTAGGTCTGGGATAGGTCTGGGATTCGCCCTCATCAGGCTCATACTTTCGCATATTTCTCATACTTGATGGCTAGATCCTGGGTTTCTTCCGGTTTGGGTCACGTGGTAGTGTGGTACCACACTGAAACAGTCGATTAAACCTGGTTTCGAACAATATTTTTTAGGATAACACATGTTAGGTCTAGGTTAGGCCGGGGATTTTCACTCATCAGACTCATACTTTCACATTCTTCACATACTTGTTGAACGGATCCTGGGTTTTTACTGGTTTGGATCACGTAGTAATGTGGTACCACACTGAAACATTCAATTAAACCTGGTCTTGATAAATATTTTAGAGGATAACGCATGTTAGGTCTGGGATAGGTCTGGGATTTGCATTCATCAGACTCATACTTTCGCACGCCTCACATACTCGTTGAACAGATCCTGGGTTATTTTCTGGTTTGGATCACACAGTAATGTGGTACCACACTGAAACAGTCGATTAAACCAGGTTTCGATCAATATTTTTGAGGATAACGCATGTCAGGTCTAGGTTAGGCCTGGGATTTTCACTCTTCAGACTCATACTTTCGCATTCTTCACATACTTGTTGAACGGATCCTGAGTTTTTTCTGGTTTGGATCACGTAGTAGTGTGGTACCACACTGGAACATTCAATTAAACCTGGTTTCCATCAATAGTTTAGAGGAAAACGCATGTTAGGTCTAGGTTAGGCCTGGGATTTGCCCTCATCAGGGTCATACTTCCGCGTTTTTGACATACTTGTTGAACTGGTCCTCGGTTTTTTCTGGTTTGGATCACGTAGCAATGTGGTACCACACTGAAGCAGTCGATTAAACCTGGTTTCGATCAATATTTTAGAGGATAACGCAAGTTTGGTCTGGGATAGGTCTGGGATTTGCCCTCATCAGGCTCATACTTTCGCGTTTTTGACATACTTGTTGAACTGGTCCTCGGTTTTTTCTGGTTTGGATCACGTAGCAATGTGGTACCACACTGAAGCAGTCGATTAAACCTGGTTTCGATCAATATTTTAGAGGATAACGCAAGTTTGGTCTGGGATAGGTCTGGGATTTGCCCTCATCAGGCTCATACTTTCGCATTCTTCACATACTTGTTGAACGGATCCTGGGTTTTTTCTGGTTTGGATCACGTTGTAATGTGGAACCACACCGAAACAATCAATTAAACCTGGTCATGATCAATATTTTAGAGAATAATTCATGTTATGTCTAGGTTAGGTCTGGGATTTGCTCTCATCAGGCTCATTCTTTCGCATATTTCTCATACTTGATGGCTAGATCCTGGGCTTTTTCTGGATTGCATCACGTAGTAATGAAGTACAACACTGAAACAGTCAATTAAACCTGGTTTCCATCAATATTTTAGAGGACAGCGCATGTTAGGTCTAGGTTAGGCCTGGGATTTGCCCTCATCAGGGTCATACTTCCGCAGTTTTAACATACATGTTGACCTGATCGAGGGTTTTTTCTGCTTTGTATCACGTAGCAATGTGGTACCACACTGAAGCAGTCGATTAAACCTGGTTTCGATCAATGTTTTAGAGGATAACGCAAGTTTGGTCTGGGATAGGTCTGGGATTTGCCCTCATCAGGCTCATACTTTCGCAATCTTCACATACTTGTTGAACGGATCCTGGGTTTTTTCTGGTTTGGATCACGTAGCAATGTGGGACCACACTGAAACAATCAATTAAACCTGGTCATGATCAATATTTTAGAGAATTATTCATGTTATGTCTAGGTTAGGTCTGGGATTTGCTCTCATCAGGCTCATTCTTTCGCATATTTCTCATACTTGATGGCTAGATCCTGGGCTTTTTCTGGATTGCATCACGTAGTAATGAAGTACAACACTGAAACAGTCAATTAAACCAGGTTTCCATCAATATTTTAGAGGACAACGCATGTTAGGTCTAGGTTAGGCCTGGGATTTGCCCTCATCAGGGTCATACTTCCGCAGTTTTAACATACATGTTGACCTGATCGAGGGTTTTTTCTGCTTTGTTTCACGTAGTAAAGTGGTTCCACACTGAAACAGTCCATTAAACCTGGTTTGGATCAATATTTTAGAAGATAACGCATGTTAGGTCTAGGTTTGCCCTGGGATTTTCACTCATCAGACTCATACTTTCGCATTCTTCACATAGTTGTTGACCGGATCCTGGGTTTTCTCTGGTTTGGTTCACGTAGTAATGTGGTACCACACTGAAACATTCAACTAAACCTGGTCTTGATAAATATTTTAGAGGATAACGCATGTTAGGTTTGGGTTAGGTCTAGGATTTGCCCTCATCAGGCTCATACTTTCGCATATTTCTCATACTTCATGGCTAGATCCTGGGCTGTTTCTGGATTGTATCACGTAGTAATGTGGTACCACGCCGAAACAGTCAATTAAAACTAGTTTCGATCAATATTTTAGAGGATAACGCAAGTTAGGTCTGGGATAGGTCTGGGATTCGCCCTCATCAGGCTCATACTTTCGCGTTTTTCACATTGTTTAAATATGTTAAAAAACTATTTAAAATCGCGTTAGTCTGAAAACATTAAATTCTCGGCTGCGATTCCCGTATCCGTTTGTGTACGTGACACTGCGGAAGGTTAAGCGTTCGTCAGGTTCGTTGAACGTTCGGACGATTTAAAACCGCAGCCGTTTACGTGTTTTTGTACGCCGACCTCACGCGAAGATTCGCTTCGCACCGGTTTAAACGGTATCGTGACGTCAGCGTCGAGAGAGAGAACCGTATAATATATTGAAAAGAGATCGACAGCTGAATTCGGCAGCGCCGCATCGCGACGACAAGGCGCGACCGAGTCTTCGTCTGTCGATCCGCGACAATATTCGTAATTATTCACGAGCCGACTGCCAACGGGAGCGGATCCCAGAAGATCTCGCTCCTCAAGTACGGACTCGCACATAATATTCGGACTTGTATAAAAAAGAATTCTCTCCGTTGCTGCGGTTAGAGTTTCCCAGAACAATCTACCTGCGACAAAAGGGAGGTCGTAATACACGCAACGCGTGGCGCGACCGCCTTCGCTAGGAAGGATTGTACGTTGCAGTCGTTGCCGCGACCGCGACGTAAGGGACTCAGGGTGCACCCACCCAGAATCCCTTTAAAGCTATACGGCTTTGGAGCCTCCCAAAGGTCATACCGTTGAATCGGTACCGCCTCGTGGAGTGCTCTTCGTGCAAAGGTCGCCAAAAAACCCTCTCCAAAAACCCGTCGGTGTACGAGTCGACCGTACACCCTACGGAGGAGTTCGGGTTCAAGGTCGCCTCACCTTCCGTCACGCCGCCTACCAAATACGGTCCCCGTGCAACACGGTCGCCGGGTAGGCTTTATAGTGCGGTTGGACCCGCGAGGGATTTTTTGCAAAGGACACTTTACTGTCACGGTCCCCGGTAGAAACGGTCGCCGTGCAGTAATTTTACAGTGTCGCAGGAAATCACCTCGCACGACGTTCCTACGTCACCCGCACGGAGAGCGTGCTCACGGGATCCACCCATTTGGAGCTTTACGACCTCCATTTGGTGACCCGTCCGTGGCTAAGTCGCCCCCGACAGATACGAGTGAATTCTCTTCTGTTCAGGGCAAACGTATCGCTGATAGTTTCAATAAATAATTATCAGCGTACAAGTACAAATTTACAGTCCACTGATTCACGTTGAACGACAGCCGATTCCCCCCTCCCAGCGCACAGCTAGCCGCTAGGAGAGCGAGGCGAACAGCTGACGAGCGTGTTTACGATACGTGTACGCACGTATTTAATCTGAACAAACCTTTGTTACAGCAACCAAGGTTCATCCCAACCGGGGCAACGCCGGTGAATCTCCACCCCCGGCTGGATTATAAAATAATTCTCGTTTTTTTGTAATTTATATTTTTTTTATTTTTTTCATTTTTTTTTGTTAAAATTAAATAAAAGGCTTGTCGCAAAGCGACAAGCGAAAATTACAAAATAAAAAACTTATCAATCACTCTCCCTAGTATTTCCCTCGTCCGGACCCCGGTTAGAACCCTTAGTTTCTAACAAACGGTCCTTCGAGCCGGATTGAGGTTGAAAGAACAGGAAAGAGTTGCAGTACGTTCACGTAAGTCGCTGCTTACGGAACCACTTAATTTCGAGTAGATTGTAAAATCCTCGAATTAGAGATCACCATGTCTGTCGCCAAGGATGAAGGTCGAAGCGAGTTCGAAGGCGATCTCGACGACCTGATCACCCGGTTCGACATGATGTCAAGGTCGATCTCTTACTTAAAGAAACGTGGCCGAGCTCAGTTCACTGAGGAGCTCCTCAGGACAAAGCTCGCCACCGTATCCGAACAATACAAGGAAGCTATTGAGCAGTACTTGTCGATTCGGAGAAAATATGCCCCTGCGAAACGCAACACGTGCGACTTCCTCGCAAAAGGTGGCGTAGAGAATAAGGAGACGGAATATATGGAATTCCAGGCGTACGTTACCACGGAGCTGACCAGACTGGCCGCTGAATCAAAAGCGGCACCCACGTCGGTCAGCCCCCATGACGTCGCTATCGAACTTCCAAAACAACGGCTCCCCAAGTTCGGAGGTGACCCACGTAAATGGAGACATTTCGCGGATCTGTTCACCTCCGGCATAATAAATAATCCGAGGCTTGCAGATGTGCATCGATTGCAATATCTGAACGCCTGTCTGGAGGATAAAGCGTTGGCAGCGATCGCGCACCTCGAAGTTACCGATGAGAATTTCGAAGTGGCGTGGAAAACCCTGAAAGAACAATTCGGGTTACCACGTATCGTGACCGCCAAATTGCTTAATCAACTGACCAAACTGAAAACGATTAAAAGAGATGATCTCGATAGCCTAAATCAGGTCGTCGTCGTTTTCAAACAGGCCCTTGCGGCATTCGAAAAACGGGCACGATTTTACAGCAGCGAAACTGGCTGCTTGCCCATACTATTCGAAGCCATTTAGAAGGGCCTCTGAAAGCTGAGTGGGAACGGTCGCAACGTCTCACCCCGGACTATCCCTCGCATGTCGAGCTGATAGAGTTCCTGGAGGGGCATGCAAGGGCTCTAACTATGTTAGATGAAGGTCCGAGCAAGCCTACGACCGAACACCCACCGAAACATAAAGTACGGAGTCACAACTCCGTTCTAGAAAGTCCAGCTGAGAAAACTGTGACCTGCGGATTTTGCGGCCTTGAGCACAGAATGACCAAATGTGGTGCATTCAGAAACTTGACCCCGAACCGCCGCTATCAGTTTATAAAAGATAGCCAGCGGTGCATTCTCTGCTTGTCACCTCAGCATGGAAACGCGCGTTGTCCATCCGAGGAGGGGTGCCCGAAGTGCAAGGGCAGACATCATGCTCTGCTGCATTTTGAGACCTTTCGTAGCGAAACCGAAAGTCGTAAACCTGCGACAACGGTTTCGTCGGACAAACGCCCGAAAAAGCGGTATACGGCTCCATCGAGCCGGCCGCAACCTGCCGAACGAGCAGCTCGTACCACGACGTCACAGGCAACGACGTCACAGCCCGGTACGTCACATTGTATCGCGCTCGGTGCAGACGTACCGAAGGCTGTGCTGTTAGCCACGGCGAGCGTGCGTGTGTACGGAGAGAACGGTGCGTCGCGAATCGCGCGCGCACTGATCGATCAGGGTTCCGAGTCGTCTTTCATCTCCGCGAATTTGACAAATGACCTCAAATTCTCGCGGAGGAAATCCCCAGCCACAGTGACGGGCTTGGGGGGCGGCCGAACCCAACAAATTAAATACAGCGTGCAGATGCATTTGGGAACGGTACAAGATACCGCGCCGTTAGTCGAGACGAGAGCGTACATCGTACACAAAATTACGAGCTACGCCTCGCCCTTGGCCGGTGCACTCAAATGCGACGCGCTGCGGGATCTGCCGCTTGCAGATCCAAATCCAGCTTCCGGTCAACCGATTGAAGTGTTGACCGGTGCGGACCTGTACGCGCAAATTATTCGACCGGGTTTCCGTCGAATAAGCAGTACAGGTCCAATCGCCCAAGAAACTGCATTTGGCTGGATTCTTTCCGGCCCAATAAATGCTAAGGGCAGTAAAAACAAAACTTTGCGGACGTTGCACTGTAACGTCCTCGAATCGCTGGACACGGCGATTCGCAAGTTTTGGGAAGTCGAAGAACTCCCTTCGACCTCGGTACACACCAAGGCGGAGGAGGAGTGTGAAATGCACTTCCAAAAAACCGTCGCTCGAGATGCGACAGGACGGTTTGTCGTCCGATTGCCTTTTTCTTACCCGAGACCGGACGAAGCGTTAGGAAACTCCTATCGAATCGCTCTCTCCGCCCTTGGGAGGTTGAGGAAAAAATTGGACACCGACCAGACCCTCGTAAGAGAATATACGACGTTTCTCGAGGAATATGAGGAGCTGGGTCATATGACTCGCATAGAGCCTATTGACGAGACCAGACTCTATATTCCGCATCGAGCGGTCATACGCACCGAGAGTGCAACGACTAAATTAAGAGTCGTATTTAACGCGACAAGCCGAACTACCGGCGGTCGTTCATTAAATGACATCCTACACGTAGGTCCAAAATTGCAGAACGACATCACGTCAGTCTTGACCCGATGGCGTCTGTATGAATACGTGTTGGTGGCTGACATTGAGAAAATGTTCCGACAGATTCTCGTCGCCCCGCAGGATCGTCGTTTTCAATGCATCCTATGGCGCACACCCGAAAACGAACAGCTCAATGCGTTCGAATTAAATACCGTAACGTACGGTACGGCGTGTGCACCATACCTGTCGATGCGAACCCTCCTTGAGTTAAAAAATCAGGACGGGCACAGGTACCCCCTTGCCGCCCCGATTCTCGAGCAGGACATTTATGTAGACGACGTTTTTATGGGAGCACCCGATACGTCTTTGTTGGAGAAAATTCGCAACCAAGTTTGCGAGCTCCTACAAAGAGGTGGGTTTAAGCTGCGAAAATGGGTAGGAAATTCGCCATTGTTATTGCGAAATATCCCCCAAAGCGCTCACTCCCACGCCGTCGACCTTACCTTGTTCGATGACAGCGAATTAAAGGTATTAGGTTTACGCTGGATACCGTCCGGCGATTATTTTTATTTCAATCTGCAACGGTTTCAGCCGTCTGCCTTGCCGATGACAAAACGGAATTTGTTTTCGGAGATTGCTAAGTTGTTCGATCTGCTCGGCTGGTTATCACCAGTCGTGATTCGCGCAAAGATTCTGATGCAATCCCAATGGCTGGAAAAAATCCAGTGGGATGATCAAATCTCAGCGAATACGCTCAATACGTGGAATACGTTTTGCGTGGATTGGAGCAGCTTAAATAAGCTAAAAATCCCCAGATGGATTAATTATGGAGCCGACACAATTTCCGTGGAAATTCATGGATTTTGTGACGCTTCGCTCGCAGCCTACTTAGCGGTCACTTACTTACGAGTGACCACAATGAGCAATGTCACCTCCTCGACATTGATAATGGCAAAAACGCGAGTGGCTCCAATTAAAACGCAGTCAATTTCTGTACTGGAATTGAACGGCGCCGTGCTGCTCGCCGAGCTTATTGTGCACGTGGAGAAGTCACTTTCATTGAAGGTCGACAGAATAATCTGCTGGACAGATTCCACGATCGCATTGGCATGGTTGAGAAAGCACGCCTCCACATGGAAGGTTTTAATCGCCAACCGTGTGTCAAAGGTCCAAACGTTACTTCCGAATGCTGAATGGAGGCACGTTCCCACCCGCTTCAATCCCGCGGATCTGAATTCGCGCGGAGTGGAAGCTGCGGAACTCCTTCAATCTAAGCTGTGGATTTCAGGACCAAGTTGGCTAACGGAATCGAAAGATTGTTGGCCGAAAACGCCTTCGTCCATCGAGACCGAAGAAGGGAAGCGCAAAGTGCACGCCCACGTAGCAATTCCGGAGAAAGAATGGGAATTTGTATTTCGATTCTCGACCTGGAATAAGCTACTTCGCGTAACCGCATACTGTCTCCGACTGAGGGGACCGATGCAAGGTGAGCGAAGGTCGTATGATGCGAAGATCGTTGACGCGTCTGAGATGCAGCTCGCAAGCGAGAGAATTGTCCGCTACATCCAGCGCACGCATTTTGCAAAGGAGTACCGGTGTTTGAAAAACCACCGAAAAATCCCAGCAAAATCAACATTAAAAAGTCTGAACCCTTTTCTCGATGACAAAGATGTCTTGAGAGTCGGAGGCAGACTGGAAAATACAACACTGTCATGGGAAACCAAGCACCCCATAATTTTGCCGAAACATCACGTTTCTACGATGATAATTCGGCAGTGCCACATTGACACGTTGCACGGGGGATTGCAGTTGACCATGTACACAGTAAGACAAAGATTTTGGATTCTCGGCTGTCGAAATGCAGCGCGAACGGTAATCCATGGATGCATGCGATGCGTTAGATGGAGGGTAAAAACCTCCACGTAAATCATGCAGGATTTAATACCTGAGCGTTGCCGCGAGGCGAGAGCATTTTCGAACTGCGGAGTGGATTATGCGGGACCTTTTCTTGTCCGCGACTCCGCCGGTCGAGGAAAAACCGCCCACAAAGCGTACATAGCAGTTTTTGTCTGTTACGCGACACGGGCCATCCACATCGAACTCGTCCACGATTATACGACGAGTGCCTTTTTGGCAGCATTAGATCGATTCATTGCACGAAGGGGAGTTCCGTCCTGCATTTTCAGTGACAATGGAACGAACTTTGTCGGGGCAGATCGAGAATTACGCGAAAATTTCGAAGCAGTGTACAACACGCAAGAAATGCGTAATAAATGCAGTCAAAAAGGAATTAGATGGAAATTTAACCCACCGAGTGCACCGCACTTCGGTGGCATGCAAGAGGCCGGTGTGAAATCGGTGAAATTTCACCTGAAGCGGACTCTGGGCGAATTCACTCCCACAAGCGAAGAGTTACAAACATTGCTTTGTTAAATCGAAGCGAGTTTAAACTCGCGACCGATTGCCGCTTTGAGTGATAGCCCGGACGATTACGCGCCGCTCACACCGGGGCATTTCTTAGTCGGAAGTCCGCTGAACGCGCTTCCGACACAATCAGTGGAAACTGAAAAACTCTCCCGTTTGACACGATGGAGGGCGATTCAAAAATTCCACGAACAAATCTGGAGGCATTGGACACGTGATTATCTCACGCACCTCCAGAATCGTTATAAGTGGCGTACAGCCCAAAAAACATTAAAACTAAACGACTTAGTTTTAGTGCAAAATCCTCTCCTCCCCCCGAATCAATGGGAAATGGGACGAGTAGAGGAGGTATTCACCGGCAGGGATGGAAATGCACGTGTTGTTAAAATACGCACGGAAAAATCCATTTTTACGCGACCTATTACGCGGTTGTGTAAGCTGCCTGTGGAAGAAACCGAGTCGGCAACGGTTAGCGACGCCGACGAGGTCACATAAAAACCATAACATCCAACGGCCGAAAGTGATCGAAAGGTGAGAAACGACCGTTTCTAGAAATAAACGGTGTTGATTCTCACCTGACCGTTGTCACTGAAAGTTCAAACGGATTAGTGGGGGTTACGAATCCACCAATCTGAGTTGGATTATTGGTAGGGCGTAACGAATAATCCGAGCGCCCCCGAATCGTAACGGAATTCGCGGAATCGAAAACCGCTCAGTTCCTAAACGACAGCATCATGAGTGACACCGCGTCCAACATATCTTGCGAGAGTAGTGCGGTATCCTTTTCCGGGGACCCGGAAATCGATGAGCGATTCGGGCGCATTTTGCAGCTCGGGGAAAGGCCCATATCCCCGAGAGGCAATAAAGAGGAGCCTACCACCGTACAGGCGCCAGGAGAACCGGAGGTGACCCTCAATTTCGGGGTCGACTCATTCAGGATTCCGGCCAGGGTTATAACGACAACCCGAAAATACCACTACCGGGCCCCCGGAGGCCAATACGTCCTCCGATGGGACAAGGACGGACACATGCGGTCCTGTGCGTGGCGGGCCGACAAACCGGAGGAATCGACCCCGCCGCCACCACCAGCAGTGCCAGGGTCGACTTTGGCTGCCCCCACCGACCGAGCTCCGCAACAAAAGCGGAAACGGAGGAAACAGGCGAAACTCGCCCCGGCCACCCCTGGACCGTCCACCAGCGGCCTGCAGCCGCAGACCCCAGCGGCCCCGGCAAAGAAAAAAAGAAGGACCTGGCAGCCGGCGTTCGGTCAGATCGCCATGGCTTTCGCCATGGCGGACCAGATGCTGACCACGTCCATGAGATTCCTTCAACAGGCTGCAGCTGGTCAATAGTAAGTACTTTTGATTTTTTACAATTAAAAGTGCGCGAGTTCTCTCTCTCCGCGTAAAAAAGTGACCGTACGGGACTACCGCGTTCTCCGGGTATTGCACAATTCGTGCAAGGGGGGGCGGTATGTTTAAATATGTTAAAAAACTATTTAAAATCGCGTTAGTCTGAAAACATTAAATTCTCGGCTGCGATTCCCGTATCCGTTTGTGTACGTGACACTGCGGAAGGTTAAGCGTTCGTCAGGTTCGTTGAACGTTCGGACGATTTAAAACCGCAGCCGTTTACGTGTTTTTGTACGCCGACCTCACGCGAAGATTCGCTTCGCACCGGTTTAAACGGTATCGTGACGTCAGCGTCGAGAGAGAGAACCGTATAATATATTGAAAAGAGATCGACAGCTGAATTCGGCAGCGCCGCATCGCGACGACAAGGCGCGACCGAGTCTTCGTCTGTCGATCCGCGACAATATTCGTAATTATTCACGAGCCGACTGCCAACGGGAGCGGATCCCAGAAGATCTCGCTCCTCAAGTACGGACTCGCACATAATATTCGGACTTGTATAAAAAAGAATTCTCTCCGTTGCTGCGGTTAGAGTTTCCCAGAACAATCTACCTGCGACAAAAGGGAGGTCGTAATACACGCAGCGCGTGGCGCGACCGCCTTCGCTAGGAAGGATTGTACGTTGCAGTCGTTGCCGCGACCGCGACGTAAGGGACTCAGGGTGCACCCACCCAGAATCCCTTTAAAGCTATACGGCTTTGGAGCCTCCCAAAGGTCATACCGTTGAATCGGTACCGCCTCGTGGAGTGCTCTTCGTGCAAAGGTCGCCAAAAAACCCTCTCCAAAAACCCGTCGGTGTACGAGTCGACCGTACACCCTACGGAGGAGTTCGGGTTCAAGGTCGCCTCACCTTCCGTCACGCCGCCTACCAAATACGGTCCCCGTGCAACACGGTCGCTGGGTAGGCTTTATAGTGCGGTTGGACCCGCGAGGGATTTTTTGCAAAGGACACTTTACTGTCACGGTCCCCGGTAGAAACGATCGCCGTGCAGTAATTTTACAGTGTCGCAGGAAATCACCTCGCACGACGTTCCTACGTCACCCGCACGGAGAGCGTGCTCACGGGATCCACCCATTTGGAGCTTTACGACCTCCATTTGGTGACCCGTCCGTGGCTAAGTCGCCCCCGACAGATACGAGTGAATTCTCTTCTCTTCAGGGCAAACGTATCGCTGATAGTTTCCATAAATAATTATCAGCGTACAAGTACAAATTTACAGTCCACTGATTCACGTTGAACGACAGCCGATTCCCCCCTCCCAGCGCACAGCTAGCCGCTAGGAGAGCGAGGCGAACAGCTGACGAGCGTGTTTACGATACGTGTACGCACGTATTTAATCTGAACAAACCTTTGTTACAGCAACCAAGGTCCATCCCAACCGGGGCAACGCCGGTGAATCTCCACCCCCGGCTGGATTATAAAATAATTCTCGTTTTTTTGTAATTTATATTTTTTTTATTTTTTTCATTTTTTTTTGTTAAAATTAAATAAAAGGCTTGTCGCAAAGCGCCAAGCGAAAATTACAAAATAAAAAACTTATCAATCACTCTCCCTAGTATTTCCCTCGTCCGGACCCCGGTTAGAACCCTTAGTTTCTAACACACATACTTGTATCTGGGATTATGGGACACACATACTGATCCTGGATTTTTTCTGGTTTGGATCACGTAGTAAAGTGGTACCACACTAAAACAGTCGATTAAACCTGGTTCCGATCAGTATTTTAGAGGATAACGCATGTTAGGTCTAGGTTAGCCCTGGGATTTTCACTCATCAGACTCATACTTTCGCATCCTTCACATACCTGTTGAACGGATCCTGGGTTTTTTCTGGTTTGGATCACGTAGTAATGTGGTACCAAACTGAAACGGTCAATTAAACCTGGTTTCGATCAATATTTTAGAGGATAACGCAAGTTAGGTCTGGGATAGGTCTGGGATTTGCTCTCATCAGGCTCATTCTTTCGCATATTTCTCATACTTGATGGCTAGATCCTGGGCTTTTTCTGGATTGCATCACGTAGTAATGAAGTACAACACTGAAACAGTCAATTAAACCTGGTTTCCATCAATATCTTAGAGGACAACGCAAGTTAGGTCTGGGATATGTCTGGGATTTGCCCTCATCAGGCTCATACTTTCGCGTTTTTCACATACTTGTTAAACAGATCCTGGGTTTTTTCTGGTTTGGATCACGTAGTAGTGTGGTACCACACTGAAACAGTCCATTAAACCTGGTTTGGATCAATATTTTAGGGGATAATGCATGTTAGGTCTAGGTTAGGTCTGGGATTTTCACTCATCAGACTCATACTTTCGCATTCTTCACATACTTGTTGAACGGATCCTGGGTTTTTTCTGGTTTGGATCACGTAGTAATGTGGTACCACACTGAAACAGTCGATTAAACCTGGTTTCGAGCAAAATTTTAGAGGATAACACAAGTTAGGTCTGGGATAGGTCTGGGATTTTCTCTCATCAGACTCATACTTTCGCAGTTTTAACATACATGTTGACCTGATCGAGGGTTTTTCTGCTTTGGATCACGTAGTAAAGTGGTATCACACTAAAACAGTCGATTAAACCTGGTTCCGATCAGTATTTTAGAGGATAACGCATGTTAGGTCTAGGTTAGCCCTGGGATTTTCACTCATCAGACTCATACTTTCGCATCCTTCACATACCTGTTGAACGGATCCTGGGTTTTTTCTGGTTTGGATCACGTAGTAATGTGGTACCAAACTGAAACGGTCAATTAAACCTGGTTTCGATCAATATTTTAGAGGATAACGCAAGTTAGGTCTGGGATAGGTCTGGGACTTGCCCTGATCAGGCTCATACTTTCGCGTTTTTCACATACTTGTTGAACAGATGCTGGGTTTTTTCTGGTTTGGATCACGTAGTAGTGTCGTACCACACTGAAACATTCCATTAAACCTGGTTTAGATCAATATTTTAGAGGATAACGCATGTTAGGTCTAGGTTAGGTCTGGAATTTTCACTCATCAGACTCATACTTTCGCATTCTTCACATACTTGTTGAACGGATCCTGAGTTTTTTCTGGTTTGGATCACGTAGTAATGTGGGTCCACACTGAAACAATCAATTAAACCTGGTCTTGATAAATACTATAGAGGATAACGCATGTTAGGAAAAGGATAGGTCTGGGATTTGCACTCATCAGACTCATCCTTTCGCACACCTCACATACTCGTTGAACAGATCCTGGGTTTTTTCTGGTTTGGAACACGTAGTAATGTGGTACCACAATGAAACAGTCGATTGAACCAGGTTTCGCTCAATATTTTAGAGGATAACGCATGTTAGGTCTAGGTTAGGTCTGGGATTCGCTCTCATCAGGCTGATTCTTTCGCATATTTCTCATACTTGATGGCCAGATCCTGGGCTCTTTCTGGATTGCATCACGTTGTAATGTAGTACCACAGTGAAACAGTTAATGTAACCTGGTTTCGATCAATATTTTAGAGAATAATTCATGTTAGGTCTAGGTTAGGTCTGGGATTTGCTCTCATCAGGCTCATTCTTTCGCATATTTCTCATACATGTTGAACAGATCCTGGGTTTTTTCTGGTTTGGATCACGTAGTAATGTGGGACCACACTGAAACAATCAATTAAACCTGGTCTTGATAAATATTTTAGAGGATAACGCATGTTAGATCTGGGTTAGGTCTAGGATTTGCCCTCATCAGGCTCATACTTTCGCATATTTCTCATACTTCATGGCTAGATCCTCGGCTGTTTCTGGATTGTATCACGCAGTAATGTGGTACCACGCTGAAACAGTCAATCAAACCTGGTTTCCATCAATATTTTAGAGGATAACGCAAGTTAGGTCTGGGATAGGTCTAGGATTTGCCCTCATCAGGCTCTTACTTTCGCATATTTCTCATACTTCATGGCTAGATCCTGGGCTAGTTCTGGAGTGGATCACGTAGTAATGTGGTACCACGCTGAAACAGTCAATCAAACCTGGTTTCCATCAATATTTTAGAGGATAACGCAAATTAGGTCTAGGTTAGGTCTGGGATTTGCTCTCATCAGGCTCATTCTTTCGCATATTTCTCATACTTGATGGCTAGATCCTGGGCTTTTTCTGGATTGCATCACGTAGTAATGTAGTACCACACTGAAACAGTCAATGAAACCTGATTTCCATCAATATTATAGAGGACAACGCAAGTTAGGTCTAGGTAAGTCCTGGGATTTTCACTCATCAGTCTCATACTTTCGCATTCTTCACATACTTGTTGAACTGATCCTGGGTTTTTACTGGTTTGGATCACGTAGTAATGTGGTACCACACTGAAACGGTCAATTAAACCTGGTTTCGATCAATATTTTAGAGGATAACGCAAGTTAGGTCTGGGATAGGTCTGGGATTTGCCCTCATCAGGCTCATACTTTCGCGTTTTTCACATACTTGTTGAACAGATCATGGGTTTTTTCTGGTTTGGGTCACGTAGTAGTGTGACACCACACTGAAACAGTCGATTACACCTGGTTTCGATCAATATTTTAGAGGATAACGCATGTTAGGTCTAGGATAGCCCTGGGATTTTCACTCATCAGACTCATACTTTCGCATTCTTCACATACTTGTTGAACTGATCCTGGGTTTTTTTCTGGTTTGGATCACGTAGTAATGTGGTACCACACTGAAACAGTCGATTAAACCTGGTTCCGATCAATATTTTAGAGGATAACGCATGTTAGGTCTAGGTTAGCCCTGGGATTTTCACTCATCAGTCTCATACTTTCGCATTCTTCACATACTTGTTGAACTGATCCTGGGTTTTTACTGGTTTGGATCACGTAGTAATGTGGTACCACACTGAAACAGTCGATTAAACCTAGTCTCGATCAATATTTTAGTGAATAATTCATGTTAGGTCTAGGTTAGGTCTGGGATTTGCTCTCATTAGGCTCATTCTTTCGCATATTACTCATACTTGATGGCTAGATCCTGGGCTATTTCTGGATTGGATCACGTAGTAAAGTGGTACCACACTGAAACATTCAATGAAACCTGGTCTGGATAACTATTTTAGAGGATAACGCATCTTAGGTCTGGGTTAGGTCTAAGATTTGCCCTCATCAGGCTCACAGTTTCGCGTTTTTCACATACTTGTTGAACAGATAATGGGTTTTTTCTGGTTTGGTTCACGTAGTAGTGTGATACCACACTCAAACAGTCGATTAAACCTGGCTTCGATCAATATTTTAGTGGATAACGCATGTTAGGTCTAGGTTAGCACTGGGATTTTCACTCATCAGACTCATACTTTCGCATTCTTCACAAACTTGTTAAACTGATCCTGGGTTTTTTCTGGTTTGGATCACGTAGTAATGTGGTACCACACTGAAACAGTAGATTAAACCTGGTTTCGATCAATATTTTAGAGGATAACGCATGTTAGGTCTAGGTTAGCCCTGGGATTTTCACTCATCAGACTCATACTTTCGCATTCTTCACATACTTGTTGAACTGATCCTCGGTTTTTTCTGGTTTGGATCACGTAGTAATGTGGTACCACACTGAAACAGTCGATTAAACCTGGTCTCGATCAATATTTTAGAGAATAATTCATGTTAGGTCTAGGTTAGGTCTGGGATTTGCTCTCATCAGGCTCATTCTTTTGCATATTTCTCAGACTTGATGGCTAGATCCTGGGTTATTTTCTGGTTTGGATCACATAGTAATGTGGTACCACACTGAAACAGTCGATTAAACCATGTTTCGATCAATATTTTAGAGTATAACTCATGTTAGGTCTAGGTTAGGCCTGGGATTTTCACTGATCAGACTCATACTTTCGCATTCTTCACATACCTGTAAACGGATCCTGGGTTTTTTCTGGTTTGGATCACGTAGTAATGTGGTACCACACTGAAACAGTCGATTAAACCTGGTTTCGATCAATATTTTAGAGGATAACGCAAGTTAAGTCTGGGATTGGTCTGGGATTTGACATCATCAGACTCATACTTTCGCACACTTCACATACTCGTTGAACAGATCCTGGGTTATTTTCTGGTTTGGATCACATAGTAATGTGGTACCACACTGAAGCATTCGATTAAACCAGATTTCGATCAATATTTTAGAGTATAACTCACGTTAGGTCTAGGTTAGGCCTGGGATTTTCACTGATCAGACTCATACTTTCGCATTCTTCACATACTTGTTGAACGGATCCTGGGTTTTTTCTGGTTCGGATCACGTAGTAATGTGGTACCACACTGAAACGGTCAATTAAACCTGGTTTCGATAAATATTTTAGAGGATAACGCAAGTTAGGTCTGGGATAGGTCTGGGATTTGCCCTCATCAGACTCATACTTTCGCATTCTTCACATACTTGTTGAACAGATCCTGGGTTTTTTCTGGTTTGGATCACGTAGTAATGTGGGACCACACTGAGACAATCAATTAAACCTGGTCTTGATAAATATTTTAGAGGATAACGCATGTTAGGTCTGGCTTAGGACTAGGATTTGCCCTCATCAGGCTCATACTTTCGCATATTTCTCATACTTGATGGCTAGATCCTGGGCTGTTTCTGGATTGTATCACGTAGTAATGCGGTACCACACTGAAACAGTCGGTTAAACCAGGTTTCGATCAATATTTTAGTGGATAACGCATGTTAGGTCTAGGTTGGCACTGGGATTTTCACTCATCAGACTCATACTTTCGCATTCTTCACATACTTGTTGAACTGATCCTGGGTTTTTTCTGGTTTGGATCACGTAGTAATGCGGTACCACACTGAAACAGTCGATTAAACCTGGTTTCGATCAATATTTTAGAGGATAACGCATGTTAGGTCTAGGTTAGCCCTGGGATTTTCACTCATCAGACTCATACTTTCGCATTCTTCACATACTTGTTGAACTGATCCTCGGTTTTTTCTGGTTTGGATCACGTAGTAATGTGGTGCCACACTGAAACAGTCGACTAAACCTGGTCTCGATCAATATTTTAGAGAATAATTCATGTTAGGTCTAGGTTAGGTCTGGGATTTGCTCTCATCAGGCTCATTCTTTCGCATATTTCTCATACTTCATGGCTAGATCCTGGGCTATTTCTGGATTGGATCACGTAGTAAAGTGGTACCACACTGAAACATTCAATGAAACCTGGTCTGGATAAATATTTTAGAGGATAACGCATCTTAGGTCTGGGTTAGGTCTAAGATTTGCCCTCATCAGGCTCACAGTTTCGCGTTTTTCACATACTTGTTGAACAGATAATGGGTTTTTTCTGGTTTGGTTCACGTAGTAGTGTGATACCACACTGAAACAGTCGATTAAACCTGGCTTCGATCAATATTTTAGTGGATAACGCATGTTAGGTCTAGGTTAGCCCTGGGATTTTCACTCATCAGACTCATACTTTCGCATCCTTCACATACCTGTTGAACGGATCCTGGGTTTTTTCTGGTTTGGATCACGTAGTAATGTGGTACCAAACTGAAACGGTCAATTAAACCTGGTTTCGATCAATATTTTAGAGGATAACGCAAGTTAGGTCTGGGATAGGTCTGGGATTTGCTCTCATCAGGCTCATTCTTTCGCATATTTCTCATACTTGATGGCTAGATCCTGGGCTTTTTCTGGATTGCATCACGTAGTAATGAAGTACAACACTGAAACAGTCAATTAAACCTGGTTTCCATCAATATCTTAGAGGACAACGCAAGTTAGGTCTGGGATATGTCTGGGATTTGGCCTCATCAGGCTCATACCTTCGCGTTTTTCACATACTTGTTAAACAGATCCTGGGTTTTTTCTGGTTTGGATCACGTAGTAGTGTGGTACCACACTGAAACAGTCCATTAAACCTGGTTTGGATCAATATTTTAGGGGATAACGCATGTTAGGTCTAGGTTAGGTCTGGGATTTTCACTCATCAGACTCATACTTTCGCATTCTTCACATACTTGTTGAACGGATCCTGGGTTTTTTCTGGGTTGGATCACGTAGTAATGTGGTACCACACTGAAACAGTCGATTAAACCTGGTTTCGATCAAAATTTTAGAGGATAACGCAAGTTAGGTCTGGGATAGGTCTGGGATTTTCACTCATCAGACTCATACTTTCGCATTCTTCACATACTTGTTGAACGGATCATGGGTTTTTTCTGGTTTGGATCACGTAGTAATGTGGGATCACACTGAAACAGTCAATTAAACCTGGTTTCGATCAATATTTTAGAGAATAATTCATGTTAGGTCTAGGTTAGGTCTGGGATTTGCTCTCATCAGGCTCATTCTTTCGCATATTTCTCATACTTGATGGCTAGATCCTGCGCTTTTTCTGGATTCCATCACGTAGTAATGAAGTACAACACTGAAACAGTCAATTAATCCTGGTTTCCATCAATATTTTAGAGGACAACGCATGTTAGGTCTAGGTTAGGTCTGGGATTTTCTCTCATCAGACTCATACTTTCGCAGTTTTAACATACATGTTGACCTGATCGAGGGTTTTTCTGTTTTGGATCACGTAGTAAAGTGGTATCACACTGGAGCTGTCCATTAAACCTGGTTTGGATCAATATTTTAGAGGATAACGCATGTTAGGTTTGGGTTAGGTCTAGGTTTGCTCTCATCAGGCTCATTCTTTCGCATATTTCTCATACTTGATGGCTAGATCCTGGGCTTTTTCAGGATTGCATCACGTAGTAATGAAGTACAACACTGAAACAGTCAATTAAACCTGGTTTCCATCAATATCTTAGAGGACAACGCAAGTTAGGTCTGGGATAGGTCTGGGACTTGCCCTGATCAGGCTCATACTTTCGCGTTTTTCACATACTTGTTGAACAGATGCTGGGTTTTTTCTGGTTTGGATCACGTAGTAGTGTCGTACCACACTGAAACATTCCATTAAACCTGGTTTAGATCAATATTTTAGAGGATAACGCATGTTAGGTCTAGGTTAGGTCTGGAATTTTCACTCATCAGACTCATACTTTCGCATTCTTCACATACTTGTTGAACGGATCCTGAGTTTTTTCTGGTTTGGATCACGTAGTAATGTGGGTCCACACTGAAACAATCAATTAAACCTGGTCTTGATAAATATTATAGAGGATAACGCATGTTAGGAAAAGGATAGGTCTGGGATTTGCACTCATCAGACTCATCCTTTCGCACACCTCACATACTCGTTGAACAGATCCTGGGTTTTTTCTGGTTTGGAACACGTAGTAATGTGGTACCACAATGAAACAGTCGATTGAACCAGGTTTCGCTCAATATTTTAGAGGATAACGCATGTTAGGTCTAGGTTAGGTCTGGGATTCGCTCTCATCAGGCTGATTCTTTCGCATATTTCTCATACTTGATGGCCAGATCCTGGGCTCTTTCTGGATTGCATCACGTTGTAATGTAGTACCACAGTGAAACAGTTAATGAAACCTGGTTTCGATCAATATTTTAGAGAATAATTCATGTTAGGTCTAGGTTAGGTCTGGGATTTGCTCTCATCAGGCTCATTCTTTCGCATATTTCTCATACATGTTGAACAGATCCTGGGTTTTTTCTGGTTTGGATCACGTAGTAATGTGGGACCACACTGAAACAATCAATTAAACCTGGTCTTGATAAATATTTTAGAGGATAACGCATGTTAGGTCTGGGTTAGGTCTAGGATTTGCCCTCATCAGGCTCATACTTTCGCATATTTCTCATACTTCATGGCTAGATCCTCGGCTGTTTCTGGATTGTATCACGTAGTAATGTGGTACCACGCTGAAACAGTCAATCAAACCTGGTTTCCATCAATATTTTAGAGGATAACGCAAGTTAGGTCTGGGATAGGTCTAGGATTTGCCCTCATCAGGCTCTTACTTTCGCATATTTCTCATACTTCATGGCTAGATCCTGGGCTAGTTCTGGAGTGGATCACGTAGTAAAGTGGTACCACACTGAAACATTCAATGATACCTGGTCTGGATAAATATTTTAGTGGATAACGCATCTTAGGTCTGGGTTAGGTCTAAGATTTGCCCTCATCAGGCTCACAGTTTCGCGTTTTTCACACACTTGATGGCTAGATCCTGGCCTTTTTCTGGATTGCATCACGTAGTAATGTAGTACCACACTGAAACAGTCAATGAAACCTGGTTTCCATCAATATTATAGAGGACAACGCAAGTTATGTCTAGGTAAGGCCTGGGATTTTCACTCATCAGTCTCATACTTTCGCATATTTCTCATACTTCATGGCTAGATCCTGGGCTGTTTCTGGATTGTATCACGTAGTAATGTGGTACCACGCTGAAACAGTCAATCAAACCTGGTTTCCATCAATATTTTAGAGGATAACGCAAGTTAGGTCTAGGTTAGGTCTGGGATTTGCTCTCATCAGGCTCATTCTTTCGCATATATCTCATACTTGATGGCTAGATCCTGGGCTTTTTCTGGATTGCATCACGTAGTAATGTAGTACCACACTGAAACAGTCAATGAAACCTGATTTCCATCAATATTATAGAGGACAACGCAAGTTAGGTCTAGGTAAGTCCTGGGATTTTCACTCATCAGTCTCATACTTTCGCATTCTTCACATACTTGTTGAACTGATCCTGGGTTTTTACTGGTTTGGATCACGTAGTAATGTGGTACCACACTGAAACGGTCAATTAAACCTGGTTTCGATCAATATTTTAGAGGATAACGCAAGTTAGGTCTGGGATAGGTCTGGGATTTGCCCTCATCAGGCTCATACTTTCGCGTTTTTCACATACTTGTTGAACGGATCATGGGTTTTTTCTGGTTTGGATCACGTAGTAGTGTGGTACCACACTGAAACAGTCCATTAAACCTGGTTTGGATCAATATTTTAGGGGATAACGCATGTTAGGTCTAGGTTAGGTCTGGGATTTTCACTCATCAGACTCATACTTTCGCATTCTTCACATACTTGTTGAACGGATCCTGGGTTTTTTCTGGTTTGGATCACGTAGTAATGTGGTACCACACTGAAACAGTCGATTAAACCTGGTTTCGATCAAAATTTTAGAGGATAACGCAAGTTAGGTCTGGGATAGGTCTGGGATTTTCACTCATCAGACTCATACTTTCGCATTCTTCACATACTTGTTGAACGGATCATGGGTTTTTTCTGGTTTGGATCACGTAGTAATGTGGGATCACACTGAAACAGTCAATTAAACCTGGTTTCGATGAATATTTTAGAGAATAATTCATGTTAGGTCTAGGTTAGGTCTGGGATTTGCTCTCATCAGGCTCATTCTTTCGCATATTTCTCATACTTGATGGCTAGATCCTGGGCTTTTTCTGGATTCCATCACGTAGTAATGAAGTACAACACTGAAACAGTCAATTAATCCTGGTTTCCATCAATATTTTAGAGGACAACGCATGTTAGGTCTAGGTTAGGTCTGGGATTTTCTCTCATCAGACTCATACTTTCGCAGTTTTAACATACATGTTGACCTGATCGAGGGTTTTTCTGCTTTGGATCACGTAGTAAAGTGGTATCACACTGGAGCTGTCCATTAAACCTGGTTTGGATCAATATTTTAGAGGATAACGCATGTTAGGTTTGGGTTAGGTCTAGGTTTGCTCTCATCAGGCTCATTCTTTCGCATATTTCTCATACTTGATGGCTAGATCCTGGGCTTTTTCTGGATTGCATCACGTAGTAATGAAGTACAACACTGGAACAGTCAATTAAACCTGGTTTCCATCAATATCTTAGAGGACAACGCAAGTTAGGTCTGGGATAGGTCTGGGACTTGCCCTGATCAGGCTCATACTTTCGCGTTTTTCACATACTTGTTGAACAGATGCTGGGTTTTTTCTGGTTTGGATCACGTAGTAGTGTCGTACCACCCTGAAACATTCCATTAAACCTGGTTTAGATCAATATTTTAGAGGATAACGCATGTTAGGTCTAGGTTAGGTCTGGAATTTTCACTCATCAGACTCATACTTTCGCATTCTTCACATACTTGTTGAACGGATCCTGAGTTTTTTCTGGTTTGGATCACGTAGTAATGTGGGTCCACACTGAAACAATCAATTAAACCTGGTCTTGATAAATATTATAGAGGATAACGCATGTTAGGAAAAGGATAGGTCTGGGATTTGCACTCATCAGACTCATCCTTTCGCACACCTCACATACTCGTTGAACAGATCCTGGGTTTTTTCTGGTTTGGAACACGTAGTAATGTGGTACCACAATGAAACAGTCGATTGAACCAGGTTTCGCTCAATATTTTAGAGGATAACGCATGTTAGGTCTAGGTTAGGTCTGGGATTCGCTCTCATCAGGCTGATTCTTTCGCATATTTCTCATACTTGATGGCCAGATCCTGGGCTCTTTCTGGATTGCATCACGTTGTAATGTAGTACCACAGTGAAACAGTTAATGTAACCTGGTTTCGATCAATATTTTAGAGAATAATTCATGTTAGGTCTAGGTTAGGTCTGGGATTTGCTCTCATCAGGCTCATTCTTTCGCATATTTCTCATACATGTTGAACAGATCCTGGGTTTTTTCTGGTTTGGATCACGTAGTAATGTGGGACCACACTGAAACAATCAATTAAACCTGGTCTTGATAAATATTTTAGAGGATAACGCATGTTAGATCTGGGTTAGGTCTAGGATTTGCCCTCATCAGGCTCATACTTTCGCATATTTCTCATACTTCATGGCTAGATCCTCGGCTGTTTCTGGATTGTATCACGTAGTAATGTGGTACCACGCTGAAACAGTCAATCAAACCTGGTTTCCATCAATATTTTAGAGGATAACGCAAGTTAGGTCTGGGATAGGTCTAGGATTTGCCCTCATCAGGCTCTTACTTTCGCATATTTCTCATACTTCATGGCTAGATCCTGGGCTAGTTCTGGAGTGGATCACGTAGTAAAGTGGTACCACACTGAAACATTCAATGATACCTGGTCTGGATAAATATTTTAGTGGATAACGCATCTTAGGTCTGGGTTAGGTCTAAGATTTGCCCTCATCAGGCTCACAGTTTCGCGTTTTTCACACACTTGATGGCTAGATCCTGGCCTTTTTCTGGATTGCATCACGTAGTAATGTAGTACCACACTGAAACAGTCAATGAAACCTGGTTTCCATCAATATTATAGAGGACAACGCAAGTTATGTCTAGGTAAGGCCTGGGATTTTCACTCATCAGTCTCATACTTTCGCATGTTTCTCATACTTCATGGCTAGATCCTGGGCTGTTTCTGGATTGTATCACGTAGTAATGTGGTACCACGCTGAAACAGTCAATCAAACCCGGTTTCCATCAATATTTTAGAGGATAACGCAAGTTAGGTCTAGGTTAGGTCTGGGATTTGCTCTCATCAGGCTCATTCTTTCGCATATTTCTCATACTTGATGGCTAGATCCTGGGCTTTTTCTGGATTGCATCACGTAGTAATGTAGTACCACACTGAAACAGTCAATGAAACCTGATTTCCATCAATATTATAGAGGACAACGCAAGTTAGGTCTAGGTAAGTCCTGGGATTTTCACTCATCAGTCTCATACTTTCGCATTCTTCACATACTTGCTGAACTGATCCTGGGTTTTTACTGGTTTGGATCACGTAGTAATGTGGTACCACACTGAAACGGTCAATTAAACCTGGTTTCGATCAATATTTTAGAGGATAACGCAAGTTAGGTCTGGGATAGGTCTGGGATTTGCCCTCATCAGGCTCATACTTTCGCGTTTTTCACATACTTGTTGAACGGATCATGGGTTTTTTCTGGTTTGGATCACGTAGTAGTGTGGTACCACACTGAAACAGTCCATTAAACCTGGTTTGGATCAATATTTTAGGGGATAACGCATGTTAGGTCTAGGTTAGGTCTGGGATTTTCATTCATCAGACTCATACTTTCGCATTCTTCACATACTTGTTGAACGGATCCTGGGTTTTTTCTGGTTTGGATCACGTAGTAATGTGGTACCACACTGAAACAGTCGATTAAACCTGGTTTCGATCAAAATTTTAGAGGATAACGCAAGTTAGGTCTGGGATAGGTCTGGGATTTTCACTCATCAGACTCATACTTTCGCATTCTTCACATACTTGTTGAACGGATCATGGGTTTTTTCTGGTTTGGATCACGTAGTAATGTGGTATCACACTGAAACAGTCAATTAAACCTGGTTTCGATCAATATTTTAGAGAATAATTCATGTTAGGTCTAGGTTAGGTCTGGGATTTGCTCTCATCAGGCTCATTCTTTCGCATATTTCTCATACTTGATGGCTAGATCCTGGGCTTTTTCTGGATTCCATCACGTAGTAATGAAGTACAACACTGAAACAGTCAATTAATCCTGGTTTCCATCAATATTTTAGAGGACAACGCATGTTAGGTCTAGGTTAGGTCTGGGATTTTCTCTCATCAGACTCATACTTTCGCAGTTTTAACATACATGTTGACCTGATCGAGGGTTTTTCTGCTTTGGATCACGTAGTAAAGTGGTATCACACTGGAGCTGTCCATTAAACCTGGTTTGGATCAATATTTTAGAGGATAACGCATGTTAGGTTTGGGTTAGGTCTAGGTTTGCTCTCATCAGGCTCATTCTTTCGCATATTTCTCATACTTGATGGCTAGATCCTGGGCTTTTTCAGGATTGCATCACGTAGTAATGAAGTACAACACTGAAACAGTCAATTAAACCTGGTTTCCATCAATATCTTAGAGGACAACGCAAGTTAGGTCTGGGATAGGTCTGGGACTTGCCCTGATCAGGCTCATACTTTCGCGTTTTTCACATACTTGTTGAACAGATGCTGGGTTTTTTCTGGTTTGGATCACGTAGTAGTGTCGTACCACACTGAAACATTCCATTAAACCTGGTTTAGATCAATATTTTAGAGGATAACGCATGTTAGGTCTAGGTTAGGTCTGGAATTTTCACTCATCAGACTCATACTTTCGCATTCTTCACATACTTGTTGAACGGATCCTGAGTTTTTTCTGGTTTGGATCACGTAGTAATGTGGGTCCACACTGAAACAATCAATTAAACCTGGTCTTGATAAATATTATAGAGGATAACGCATGTTAGGAAAAGGATAGGTCTGGGATTTGCACTCATCAGACTCATCCTTTCGCACACCTCACATACTCGTTGAACAGATCCTGGGTTTTTTCTGGTTTGGAACACGTAGTAATGTGGTACCACAATGAAACAGTCGATTGAACCAGGTTTCGCTCAATATTTTAGAGGATAACGCATGTTAGGTCTAGGTTAGGTCTGGGATTCGCTCTCATCAGGCTGATTCTTTCGCATATTTCTCATACTTGATGGCCAGATCCTGGGCTCTTTCTGGATTGCATCACGTTGTAATGTAGTACCACAGTGAAACAGTTAATGAAACCTGGTTTCGATCAATATTTTAGAGAATAATTCATGTTAGGTCTAGGTTAGGTCTGGGATTTGCTCTCATCAGGCTCATTCTTTCGCATATTTCTCATACATGTTGAACAGATCCTGGGTTTTTTCTGGTTTGGATCACGTAGTAATGTGGGACCACACTGAAACAATCAATTAAACCTGGTCTTCATAAATATTTTAGAGGATAACGCATGTTAGGTCTGGGTTAGGTCTAGGATTTGCCCTCATCAGGCTCATACTTTCGCATATTTCTCATACTTCATGGCTAGATCCTCGGCTGTTTCTGGATTGTATCACGTAGTAATGTGGTACCACGCTGAAACAGTCAATCAAACCTGGTTTCCATCAATATTTTAGAGGATAACGCAAGTTAGGTCTGGGATAGGTCTAGGATTTGCCCTCATCAGGCTCTTACTTTCGCATATTTCTCATACTTCATGGCTAGATCCTGGGCTAGTTCTGGAGTGGATCACGTAGTAAAGTGGTACCACACTGAAACATTCAATGATACCTGGTCTGGATAAATATTTCAGTGGATAACGCATCTTAGGTCTGGGTTAGGTCTAAGATTTGCCCTCATCAGGCTCACAGTTTCGCGTTTTTCACACACTTGATGGCTAGATCCTGGCCTTTTTCTGGATTGCATCACGTAGTAATGTAGTACCACACTGAAACAGTCAATGAAACCTGGTTTCCATCAATATTATAGAGGACAACGCAAGTTATGTCTAGGTAAGGCCTGGGATTTTCACTCATCAGTCTCATACTTTCGCATATTTCTCATACTTCATGGCTAGATCCTGGGCTGTTTCTGGATTGTATCACGTAGTAATGTGGTACCACGCTGAAACAGTCAATCAAACCTGGTTTCCATCAATATTTTAGAGGATAACGCAAGTTAGGTCTAGGTTAGGTCTGGGATTTGCTCTCATCAGGCTCATTCTTTCGCATATTTCTCATACTTGATGGCTAGATCCTGGGCTTTTTCTGGATTGCATCACGTAGTAATGTAGTACCACACTGAAACAGTCATTGAAACCTGATTTCCATCAATATTATAGAGGACAACGCAAGTTAGGTCTAGGTAAGTCCTGGGATTTTCACTCATCAGTCTCATACTTTCGCATTCTTCACATACTTGTTGAACTGATCCTGGGTTTTTACTGGTTTGGATCACGTAGTAATGTGGTACCACACTCAAACGGTCAATTAAACCTGGTTTCGATCAATATTTTAGAGGATAACGCAAGTTAGGTCTGGGATAGGTCTGGGATTTGCCCTCATCAGGCTCATACTTTCGCGTTTTTCACATACTTCTTGAACAGATCATGGGTTTTTTCTGGTTTGGGTCACGTAGTAGTGTGACACCACACTGAAACAGTCGATTACACCTGGTTTCGATCAATATTTTAGAGGATAACGCATGTTAGGTCTAGGATAGCCCTGGGATTTTCACTCATCAGACTCATACTTTCGCATTCTTCACATACTTGTTGAACTGATCCTGGGTTTTTTTCTGGTTTGGATCACGTAGTAATGTGGTACCACACTGAAACAGTCGATTAAACCTGGTTCCGATCAATATTTTAGAGGATAACGCATGTTAGGTCTAGGTTAGCCCTGGGATTTTCACTCATCAGTCTCATACTTTCGCATTCTTCACATACTTGTTGAACTGATCCTGAGTTTTTACTGGTTTGGATCACGTAGTAATGTGGTACCACACTGAAACAGTCGATTAAACCTAGTCTCGATCAATATTTTAGTGAATAATTCATGTTAAGTCTAGGTTAGGTCTGGGATTTGCTCTCATTAGGCTCATTCTTTCGCATATTTCTCATACTTGATGGCTAGATCCTGGGCTTTTTCTGGATTGCATCACGTAGTAATGTAGTACCACACTGAAACAGTCAATGAAACCTGGTCTCGATCAATATTTTAGAGAATAATTCATGGTAGGTCTAGGTTAGGTCTGGGATTTGCTCTCATCAGGCTCATTCTTTCGCATATTTCTCGTACTTCATGGCTAGATCCTGTGCTATTTCTGGATTGGATCACGTAGTAAAGTGGTACCACACTGAAACATTCAATGAAACCTGGTCTGGATAAATATTTTAGAGGATAACGCATCTTAGGTCTGGGTTAGGTCTAAGATTTGCCCTCATCAGGCTCACAGTTTCGCGTTTTTCACATACTTGTTGAACAGATAATGGGTTTTTTCTGGTTTGGTTCACGTAGTAGTGTGATACCACACTCAAACAGTCGATTAAACCTGGCTTCGATCAATATTTTAGTGGATAACGCATGTTAGGTCTAGGTTAGCACTGGGATTTTCACTCATCAGACTCATACTTTCGCATTCTTCACAAATTTGTTAAACTGATCCTGGGTTTTTTCTGGTTTGGATCACGTAGTAATGTGGTACCACACTGAAACAGTAGATTAAACCTGGTTTCGATCAATATTTTAGAGGATAACGCATGTTAGGTCTAGGTTAGCCCTGGGATTTTCACTCATCAGACTCATACTTTCGCATTCTTCACATACTTGTTGAACTGATCCTCGGTTTTTTCTGGTTTGGATCACGTAGTAATGTGGTACCACACTGAAACAGTCGATTAAACCTGGTCTCGATCAATATTTTAGAGAATAATTCATGTTAGGTCTAGGTTAGGTCTGGGATTTGCTCTCATCAGGCTCATTCTTTCGCATATTTCTCATACATGTTGAACAGATCCTGGGTTTTTTCTGGTTTGGATCACGTAGTAATGTGGGACCACACTGAAACAATCAATTAAACCTGGTCTTCATAAATATTTTAGAGGATAACGCATGTTAGGTCTGGGTTAGGTCTAGGATTTGCCCTCATCAGGCTCATACTTTCGCATATTTCTCATACTTCATGGCTAGATCCTCGGCTGTTTCTGGATTGTATCACGTAGTAATGTGGTACCACGCTGAAACAGTCAATCAAACCTGGTTTCCATCAATATTTTAGAGGATAACGCAAGTTAGGTCTGGGATAGGTCTAGGATTTGCCCTCATCAGGCTCTTACTTTCGCATATTTCTCATACTTCATGGCTAGATCCTGGGCTAGTTCTGGAGTGGATCACGTAGTAAAGTGGTACCACACTGAAACATTCAATGATACCTGGTCTGGATAAATATTTCAGTGGATAACGCATCTTAGGTCTGGGTTAGGTCTAAGATTTGCCCTCATCAGGCTCACAGTTTCGCGTTTTTCACACACTTGATGGCTAGATCCTGGCCTTTTTCTGGATTGCATCACGTAGTAATGTAGTACCACACTGAAACAGTCAATGAAACCTGGTTTCCATCAATATTATAGAGGACAACGCAAGTTATGTCTAGGTAAGGCCTGGGATTTTCACTCATCAGTCTCATACTTTCGCATATTTCTCATACTTCATGGCTAGATCCTGGGCTGTTTCTGGATTGTATCACGTAGTAATGTGGTACCACGCTGAAACAGTCAATCAAACCTGGTTTCCATCAATATTTTAGAGGATAACGCAAGTTAGGTCTAGGTTAGGTCTGGGATTTGCTCTCATCAGGCTCATTCTTTCGCATATTTCTCATACTTGATGGCTAGATCCTGGGCTTTTTCTGGATTGCATCACGTAGTAATGTAGTACCACACTGAAACAGTCATTGAAACCTGATTTCCATCAATATTATAGAGGACAACGCAAGTTAGGTCTAGGTAAGTCCTGGGATTTTCACTCATCAGTCTCATACTTTCGCATTCTTCACATACTTGTTGAACTGATCCTGGGTTTTTACTGGTTTGGATCACGTAGTAATGTGGTACCACACTGAAACGGTCAATTAAACCTGGTTTCGATCAATATTTTAGAGGATAACGCAAGTTAGGTCTGGGATAGGTCTGGGATTTGCCCTCATCAGGCTCATACTTTCGCGTTTTTCACATACTTCTTGAACAGATCATGGGTTTTTTCTGGTTTGGGTCACGTAGTAGTGTGACACCACACTGAAACAGTCGATTACACCTGGTTTCGATCAATATTTTAGAGGATAACGCATGTTAGGTCTAGGATAGCCCTGGGATTTTCACTCATCAGACTCATACTTTCGCATTCTTCACATACTTGTTGAACTGATCCTGGGTTTTTTTCTGGTTTGGATCACGTAGTAATGTGGTACCACACTGAAACAGTCGATTAAACCTGGTTCCGATCAATATTTTAGAGGATAACGCATGTTAGGTCTAGGTTAGCCCTGGGATTTTCACTCATCAGTCTCATACTTTCGCATTCTTCACATACTTGTTGAACTGATCCTGAGTTTTTACTGGTTTGGATCACGTAGTAATGTGGTACCACACTGAAACAGTCGATTAAACCTAGTCTCGATCAATATTTTAGTGAATAATTCATGTTAAGTCTAGGTTAGGTCTGGGATTTGCTCTCATTAGGCTCATTCTTTCGCATATTTCTCATACTTGATGGCTAGATCCTGGGCTTTTTCTGGATTGCATCACGTAGTAATGTAGTACCACACTGAAACAGTCAATGAAACCTGGTCTCGATCAATATTTTAGAGAATAATTCATGGTAGGTCTAGGTTAGGTCTGGGATTTGCTCTCATCAGGCTCATTCTTTCGCATATTTCTCGTACTTCATGGCTAGATCCTGTGCTATTTCTGGATTGGATCACGTAGTAAAGTGGTACCACACTGAAACATTCAATGAAACCTGGTCTGGATAAATATTTTAGAGGATAACGCATCTTAGGTCTGGGTTAGGTCTAAGATTTGCCCTCATCAGGCTCACAGTTTCGCGTTTTTCACATACTTGTTGAACAGATAATGGGTTTTTTCTGGTTTGGTTCACGTAGTAGTGTGATACCACACTCAAACAGTCGATTAAACCTGGCTTCGATCAATATTTTAGTGGATAACGCATGTTAGGTCTAGGTTAGCACTGGGATTTTCACTCATCAGACTCATACTTTCGCATTCTTCACAAACTTGTTAAACTGATCCTGGGTTTTTTCTGGTTTGGATCACGTAGTAATGTGGTACCACACTGAAACAGTAGATTAAACCTGGTTTCGATCAATATTTTAGAGGATAACGCATGTTAGGTCTAGGTTAGCCCTGGGATTTTCACTCATCAGACTCATACTTTCGCATTCTTCACATACTTGTTGAACTGATCCTCGGTTTTTTCTGGTTTGGATCACGTAGTAATGTGGTACCACACTGAAACAGTCGATTAAACCTGGTCTCGATCAATATTTTAGAGAATAATTCATGTTAGGTCTAGGTTAGGTCTGGGATTTGCTCTCATCATGCTCATTCTTTCGCATATTTCTCAGACTTGATGGCTAGATCCTGGGTTATTTTCTGGTTTGGATCACATAGTAATGTGGTACCACACTGAAACAGTCGATTAAACCATGTTTCGATCAATATTTTAGAGTATAACTCATGTTAGGTCTAGGTTAGGCCTGGGATTTTCACTGATCAGACTCATACTTTCGCATTCTTCACATACCTGTAAACGGATCCTGGGTTTTTTCTGGTTTGGATCACGTAGTAATGTGGTACCACACTGAAACAGTCGATTAAACCTGGTTTCGATCAATATTTTAGAGGATAACGCAAGTTAAGTCTGGGATTGGTCTGGGATTTGACATCATCAGACTCATACTTTCGCACACTTCACATACTCGTTGAACAGATCCTGGGTTATTTTCTGGTTTGGATCACATAGTAATGTGGTACCACACTGAAGCATTCGATTAAACCAGATTTCGATCAATATTTTAGAGTATAACTCACGTTAGGTCTAGGTTAGGCCTGGGATTTTCACTGATCAGACTCATACTTTCGCATTCTTCACATACTTGTTGAACGGATCCTGGGTTTTTTCTGGTTCGGATCACGTAGTAATGTGGTACCACACTGAAACGGTCAATTAAACCTGGTTTCGATAAATATTTTAGAGGATAACGCAAGTTAGGTCTGGGATAGGTCTGGGATTTGCCCTCATCAGACTCATACTTTCGCATTCTTCACATACTTGTTGAACAGATCCTGGGTTTTTTCTGGTTTGGATCACGTAGTAATGTGGGACCACACTGAGACAATCAATTAAACCTGGTCTTGATAAATATTTTAGAGGATAACGCATGTTAGGTCTGGCTTAGGACTAGGATTTGCCCTCATCAGGCTCATACTTTCGCATATTTCTCATACTTGATGGCTAGATCCTGGGCTGTTTCTGGATTGTATCACGTAGTAATGCGGTACCACACTGAAACAGTCGGTTAAACCAGGTTTCGATCAATATTTTAGTGGATAACGCATGTTAGGTCTAGGTTGGCACTGGGATTTTCACTCATCAGACTCATACTTTCGCATTCTTCACATACTTGTAAACGGATCCTGGGTTTTTTCTGGTTTGGATCACGTAGTAATGTGGTACCACACTGAAACGGTCAATTAAACCTGGTTTCGATAAATATTTTAGAGGATAACGCAAGTTAGGTCTGGGATAGGTCTGGGATTTGACCTCATCAGACTCATACTTTCGCACACTTCAGATACTCGTTGAACGGATCCTGGGTTATTTTCTGGTTTGGATCACATACTAATGTGGTACCACACTGAAACAGTCGATTAAACCAGGTTTCGATCAATATTTTTGCAGATAACGCATGTTAGGTCTAGGTTAGGCCTGGGATTTTCACTCATCAGACTCATACTTTCGCATTCTTCACATACTTGTTGAACGGATCCTGTGTTTTTTCTGGTTTGGATCACGTAGTGATGTGGTACCACACTGAAACAGTCGATTAAACCTGGTTTCGATCAAAATTTTAGAGGATAACGCAAGTTAGGTCTGGGATAGGTCTGGGATTTGACCTCATCAGACTCATACTTTCGCACACTTCACATACTCCTTGAACAGATCCTGGATTATTTTCTGGTTTGGATCACATAGTAATGTGGAACCACACTGAAACAGTCGATTAAACCAGGTTTCGATCAATATTTTAGAGGATAACGCATGTTAGGTCTAGGTTAGGCCTGGAATTTTCAATCATCAGACTCATACTTTCGCATTCTTTAAATACTTGTTGTACGGATCCTGGGCTGCTTCTCGATTGTATCACGTAGTAATGTGGTACCACGCTGAAACAGTCAATTAAACCTGGTTTCGATCAATATTTTAGAGGATAACGCAAGTTAGGTCTGGGATAGGTCTAGGATATGCCCTCATCAGGCTCCTACTGTCGCATATTTCTCATACTTCATGGCTAGATCCTGGGCTATTTCTGGATTGGATCCCGTAGTAAAGTGGTACCACACTGAAACATTCAATGAAACCTGGCCTGGATATATATTTTAGAGGATAATGCATCTTAGGTCTGGGTTAGGTGTAAGATTTGCCCTTATCAGGCTCACAGTTTCGCGTTTTTCACATTCTTGATGAACAGATCCTGGGTTTTGTCTGGTTTAGATCACGAAGTAGTGTGGTACCACACTGAAACAGTCCATTAAACCTGGTTTCGCTCAATATTTTAGAGGATAACGCATGTTAGGTCTAGGTTAGGTCTGGGATTTGCTCTCATCAGGCTCATTCTTTCGCATATTTCTCATACTTGATGGCTAGATCCTGGGCTTTTTCTGGATTGCGTCACGTAGTAATGTAGTACCACACTGAAACAGTCAATGAAACCTGGTTTCCATCACTATTTTAGAGGACAACGCAAGTTAGGTGTAGGTAAGGCCTGAGATTTTCAGTGATCAGACTCATACTTTCGCATTCTTCACATACTTGTTGAACGGATCCTGGGTTTTTTCTGGTTTGGATCACGTAGTAATGAGGTACCACACTGAAACGGTCAACTAAACCTGGTTTCGATCAATATTTTAGAGGATAACACAAGTTAGGTCTGGGATAGGTCTGGGATTTGCCCTCATCAGGCTCATACTTTCGCGTTTTTCACATACTTGTTGAACAGATCATGGGTTTCTTCTGGTTTGGGACACGTAGTAATGTGGTACCACACTGAAACAGTCGATTAAACCTGGTTTCGATCAATATTTTAGAGGATAACGCAAGCTAGGTCTAGGTTAGGCCTGGGATTTTCACTGATCAGACTCATACTTTCGCATTCTTCACATACTTGTTGAACTGATCCTGGGTTTTTTCTGGTTTGCATCACGTAGTAATGTGGTACCACACTGAAACAGTCGATTAAACCTGGTTTCGATCAATATTTTAGAGGATAACGCATGTTAGGTCTAGGTTAGCCCTGGGATTTTCACTCATCAGACACATACTTTCGCATTCTTCACATACTTGTTGAACAGATCCTGGGTTTTTTCTGGTTTGGAACACGTAGTAATGTGGTACCACACTGAAACAGTCGATTAAACCTGGTTTCGATCAATATTTTAGAGGATAACGCAAGTTAAGTCTGGGATTGGTCTGGGATTTGACCTCATCAGACTCATACTTTCGCACACTGCACATACTCGTTGAACAGATCCTGGGTTATTTTCTGGTTTGGATAACATAGTAATGCGGTACCACACTGAAACAGTCGATTAAACCAGGTTTCGATCAATATCTTAGAGTATAACTCATGTTAGGTCTAGGTTAGGCCTGGGATTTGCTCTCATCAGGCTCATTCTTTCGCATATTTCTCATACTTGACGGCTAGATCCTGGGCTTTTTCTGGATTGCATCACGTAGTAGTGAAGTACAACACTGAAACAGTCAATTAAACCTGGTTTCCATCAATATCTTAGAGGACAACGCAAGTTAGGTCTGGGATATGTCTGGGATTTGCCCTCATCAGACTCATACTTTCGCACACTTCACATACTCCTTGAACAGATCCTGGGTTATTTTCTGGTTTGGATCACATAGTAATGCGGTACCACACTGAAACAGTCGATTAAACCAGGTTTCGATCAATATTTTAGAGTATAACTCATGTTAGGTCTAGGTTAGGCCTGGGATTTTCACTCATCAGACTCATACTCTCGCATTCTTCACATACTTGTTGGACGGATCCTGGGTTTTTTCTGGTTTGGATCACGTAGTAGTGTGGTACCACACTGAAACAGTCGATTAAACCTGGTTTCGATCAAAATTTTAGAGGATAACGCAAGTTAGGTCTGGGATAGGTCTGGGATTTGATCTCATCAGACTCATACTTTCGCACACTTCACATACTCGTTGAACAGATCCTGGGTTATTTTCTGGTTTGGATCACATAGTAATGCGGTACCACACTGAAACAGTCGATTAAACCAGGTTTCGATCAATATTTTAGAGTATAACTCATGTTAGGTCTAGGTTAGGCCTGGGATTTTCACTCATCAGACTCATACTTTCGCATTCTTCACATACTTGTTGGACGGATCCTGGGTTTTTTCTGGTTTGGATCACGTAGTAGTGTGGTACCACACTGAAACAGTCGATTAAACCTGGTTTCGATCAAAATTTTAGAGGATAACGCAAGTTAGGTCTGGGATAGGTCTGGGATTTGACCTGATCAGACACATACTTTCGCACACTTCACATACTCCTTGAACAGATCCTGGGTTATTTTCTGGTTTGGATCACATAGTAATGCGGTACCACACTGAAACAGTCGATTAAACCAGGTTTCGATGAATATTTTAGAGTATAACTCATGTTAGGTCTAGGTTAGGCCTGGGATTTTCACTCATCAGACTCATACTTTCGCATTCTTCACATACTTGTTGAACAGATCCTGGGTTTTTTCTCGTTTGGATCACGTAGTAATGTGGGACCACACTGAAACAGTCAATTAAACCTGGTTTCGATCAATATTTTAGAGAATAATTCATGTTAGGTCTAGGTTAGGTCTGGGATTTGCTCTCATCAGGCTCATTCTTTCGCATATTTCTCATACTTGACGGCTAGATCCTGGGCTTTTTCTGGATTGCATCACGTAGTAGTGAAGTACAACACTGAAACAGTCAATTAAACCTGGTTTCCATCAATATCTTAGAGGACAACGCAAGTTAGGTCTGGGATATGTCTGGGATTTGCCCTCATCAGACTCATACTTTCGCACACTTCACATACTCCTTGAACAGATCCTGGGTTATTTTCTGGTTTGGATCACGTAGTAATGTGGTACCACACTGAAACAGTCGATTAAACCTAGTTTCGATCAATATTTTAGAGAATAATTCATGTTAGGTCTAGGTTAGGTCTGGGATTTGCTCTCATCAGGCCCTTTCTTTCGCATATTTCTCATACATGTTGAACAGATCCTGGGCTGTTTCTGGATTGTATCACGTAGTAATGTGGTACCACGCTGAAACAGGCAATTAAACCTGGTTTCGATCAATATTTTAGAGGATAACGCAAGTTAGGTCTGGGATAGGTCTAGGATTTGCCCTCATCAGGCTCTTACTTTCGCATATTTCTCATACTTCATGGCTAGATCCTGGGCTATCTCTGGATTGGATCACGTAGTAATGTGGGACCACACTGAAACAGTCAATTAAACCTGGTTTCACTGAATATTTTAGAGAATAATTCATGTTAGGTCTACGTTTGGTCTGGGATTTGCTCTCATCAGGCTCATTCTTTCGCATATTTCTCATACTTGATGGCTAGATCCTGGGCTTTTTCTGGATTGCAACACGTAGTAATGAAGTACAACACTGAAACAGTCAATTAAACCTGGTTTCCATCAATATCTTAGAGGACAACGCAAGTTAGGTCTGGGATATGTCTGGGATTTGCCCTCATCAGGCTCATACTTTCGCGTTTTTCACATACTTGTTAAACAGATCCTGGGTTTTTTCTGGTTTGGATCACGTAGTAGTGTGGTACCACACTGAAACAGTCCATTAAACCTGGTTTGGATCAATATTTTAGGGGATAACGCATGTTAGGTCTAGGTTAGGTCTGGGATTTTCACTCATCAGACTCATACTTTCGCATTCTTCACATACTTGTTGAACGGATCCTGGGTTTTTTCTGGTTTGGATCACGTAGTAATGTGGTACCACACTGAAACAGTCGATTAAACCTGGTTTCGATCAAAATTTTAGAGGATAACGCAAGTTAGGTCTGGGATACGTCTGGGATTTGACCTCATCAGACTCATACTTTCGCACACTTCACATACTCCTTGAACAGATCCTGGGTTATTTTCTGGTTTGGATCACATAGTAATGTGGTACCACACTGAAACAGTCGATTAAACCAGGTTTCGATCAATATTTTAGAGGATAACGCGTGTTAGGTCTAGGTTAGGCCTGGGATTTTCACTCGTCAGGCTCATACTTTCGCACACTCACATACTCCTTGAGCAGATCCTGGGTTATTTTCTGGTTTGGATCACGTAGTAATGTGGTACCACACTGAAACAGTCGATTAAACCTGGGTTCGACCAATACTTTAGAGAATAATTCACGTTAGGTCTAGGTTAGGTCTGGGATTTGCTCTCATCAGGCCCTTTCTTTCGCATATTTCTCATACATGTTGAACAGATCCTGGGCTGTTTCTGGATTGTATCACGTAGTAATGTGGTACCACGCTCAAACAGGCAATTAAACCTGGTTTCGATCAATATTTTAGAGGATAACGCAAGTTAGGTCTGGGATAGGTCTAGGATTTGCCCTCATCAGGCTCCTACTTTCGCATATTTCTCATACTTCGTGGCTAGATCCTGGGCTATGTCTGGATTGGATCACGTAGTAAAGTGGTACCACACTGAAACATTCAATGAAACCTGGTCTGGATAAATATTTTAGAGGATAACGCATCTTAGGTCTGGGTTAGGTCTTAGATTTGCCCTCATCAGGCTCAGAGTTTCGCGTTTTTCACATTCTTGTTGAACAGATCCTGGGTTTTGTCTGGTTCGGATCACGAAGTAGTGTGGTACCACACTGAAACAATCCATTAAACCTGGTTTCGCTCAATATTTTAGAGGATAACGCATGTTAGGCCTAGGTTAGGTCTTGGATTTGCTCTCATCAGGCTCATTCTTTCGCATATTTCTCATACTTGATGGCTAGATCCTGGGCTTTTTCTGGTTTGGATCACGTAGTAATGAGGTACCACACTGAAACGGTCAACTAAACCTGGTTTCGATCAATATTTTAGAGGATAACACAAGTTAGGTCTGGGATAGGTCTGGGATTTGCCCTCATCAGGCTCATACTTTCGCGTTTTTCACATACTTGTTGAACAGATCATGGGTTTCTTCTGGTTTGGGACACGTAGTAATGTGGTACCACACTGAAACAGTCGATTAAACCTGGTTTCGATCAATATTTTAGAGGATAACGCAAGCTAGGTCTAGGTTAGGCCTGGGATTTTCACTGATCAGACTCATACTTTCGCATTCTTCACATACTTGTTGAACTGATCCTGGGTTTTTTCTGGTTTGCATCACGTAGTAATGTGGTACCACACTGAAACAGTCGATTAGACCTGGTTTCGATCAAAATTTTAGAGGATAACGCAAGTTAGGTCTGGGATAGGTCTGGGATTTGATCTCATCAGACTCATACTTTCGCACACTTCACATACTCGTTGAACAGATCCTGGGTTATTTTCTGGTTTGGATCACATAGTAATGCGGTACCACACTGAAACAGGCAATTAAACCTGGTTTCGATCAATATTTTAGAGGATAACGCAAGTTAGGTCTGGGATAGGTCTAGGATTTGCCCTCATCAGGCTCTTACTTTCGCATATTTCTCATACTTCATGGCTAGATCCTGGGCTATCTCTGGATTGGATCACGCAGTAATGTGGGACCACACTGAAACAGTCAATTAAACCTGGTTTCACTCAATATTTTAGAGAATAATTCATGTTAGGTCTACGTTTGGTCTGGGATTTGCTCTCATCAGGCTCATTCTTTCGCATATTTCTCATACTTGATGGCTAGATCCTGGGCTTTTTCTGGATTGCAACACGTAGTAATGAAGTACAACACTGAAACAGTCAATTAAACCTGGTTTCCATCAATATCTTAGAGGACAACGCAAGTTAGGTCTGGGATATGTCTGGGATTTGCCCTCATCAGGCTCATACTTTCGCGTTTTTCACATACTTGTTAAACAGATCCTGGGTTTTTTCTGGTTTGGATCACGTAGTAGTGTGGTACCACACTGAAACAGTCCATTAAACCTGGTTTGGATCAATATTTTAGGGGATAACGCATGTTAGGTCTAGGTTAGGTCTGGGATTTTCACTCATCAGACTCATACTTTCGCATTCTTCACATACTTGTTGAACGGATCCTGGGTTTTTTCTGGTTTGGATCACGTAGTAATGTGGTACCACACTGAAACAGTCGATTAAACCTGGTTTCGATCAAAATTTTAGAGGATAACGCAAGTTAGGTCTGGGATACGTCTGGGATTTGACCTCATCAGACTCATACTTTCGCACACTTCACATACTCCTTGAACAGATCCTGGGTTATTTTCTGGTTTGGATCACGTAGTAATGTGGTACCACACTGAAACAGTCGATTAAACCTGGTTTCGATCAATATTTTAGAGGATAACGCAAGTTAAGTCTGGGATTGGTCTGGGATTTGACCTCATCAGACTCATACTTTCGCACACTGCACATACTCGTTGAACAGATCCTGGGTTATTTTCTGGTTTGGATAACATAGTAATGCGGTACCACACTGAAACAGTCGATTAAACCAGGTTTCGATCAATATCTTAGAGTATAACTCATGTTAGGTCTAGGTTAGGCCTGGGATTTTCACTCATCAGACTCATACTCTCGCATTCTTCACATACTTGTTGGACGGATCCTGGGTTTTTTCTGGTTTGGATCACGTAGTAGTGTGGTACCACACTGAAACAGTCGATTAAGCCTGGTTTCGATCAAAATTTTAGAGGATAACGCAAGTTAGGTCTGGGATAGGTCTGGGATTTGATCTCATCAGACTCATACTTTCGCACACTTCACATACTCGTTGAACAGATCCTGGGTTATTTTCTGGTTTGGATCACATAGTAATGCGGTACCACACTGAAACAGTCGATTAAACCAGGTTTCGATCAATATCTTAGAGTATAACTCATGTTAGGTCTAGGTTAGGCCTGGGATTTTCACTCATCAGACTCATACTCTCGCATTCTTCACATACTTGTTGGACGGATCCTGGGTTTTTCCTGGTTTGGATCACGTAGTAGTGTGGTACCACTCTGAAACAGTCGATTAAACCTGGTTTCGATCAAAATTTTAGAGGATAACGCAAGTTAGGTCTGGGATAGGTCTGGGATTTGATCTCATCAGACTCATACTTTCGCACACTTCACATACTCGTTGAACAGATCCTGGGTTATTTTCTGGTTTGGATCACATAGTAATGCGGTACCACACTGAAACAGTCGATTAAACCAGGTTTCGATCAATATTTTAGAGTATAACTCATGTTAGGTCTAGGTTAGGCCTGGGATTTTCACTCATCAGACTCATACTTTCGCATTCTTCACATACTTGTTGAACAGATCCTGGGTTTTTTCTGGTTTGGATCACGTAGTAGTGTGGTACCACACTGAAACAGTCGATTAAACCTGGTGTCGATCAAAATTTTAGAGGATAACGCAAGTTAGGTCTGGGATAGGTCTGGGATTTGACCTGATCAGACACATACTTTCGCACACTTCACATACTCCTTGAACAGATCCTGGGTTATTTTCTGGTTTGGATCACATAGTAATGCGGTACCACACTGAAACAGTCGATTAAACCAGGTTTCGATGAATATTTTAGAGTATAACTCATGTTAGGTCTAGGTTAGGCCTGGGATTTTCACTCATCAGACTCATACTTTTGCATTCTTCACATACTTGTTGAACAGATCCTGGGTTTTTTCTGGTTTGGATCACGTAGTAATGTGGGACCACACTGAAACAGTCAATTAAACCTGGTTTCGATCAATATTTTAGAGAATAATTCATGTTAGGTCTAGGTTAGGTCTGGGATTTGCTCTCATCAGGCTCATTCTTTCGCATATTTCTCATACTTGACGGCTAGATCCTGGGCTTTTTCTGGATTGCATCACGTAGTAGTGAAGTACAACACTGAAACAGTCAATTAAACCTGGTTTCCATCAATATCTTAGAGGACAACGCAAGTTAGGTCTGGGATATGTCTGGGATTTGCCCTCATCAGACTCATACTTTCGCACACTTCACATACTCCTTGAACAGATCCTGGGTTATTTTCTGGTTTGGATCACGTAGTAATGTGGTACCACACTGAAACAGTCGATTAAACCTGGTTTCGATCAATATTTTAGAGAATAATTCATGTTAGGTCTAGGTTAGGTCTGGGATTTGCTCTCATCAGGCCCTTTCTTTCGCATATTTCTCATACATGTTGAACAGATCCTGGGCTGTTTCTGGATTGTATCACGTAGTAATGTGGTACCACGCTGAAACAGGCAATTTGTTTAAAGATCGAGTTAATTCGAATTTATTTAAACCCGTAATTAGCCGTTAATCCGCTTTGTTTTTAACATACGCGACCGACCAGAACATTCTAGGTCGACGCGTCCGCGACTCGAAACAGAAGGCAGCAGAAAAACTCTCGCTCCTTGAGTTTTTCTGTAAGTCACGCGAGCAGTACAGTAACGTTCGATTTCGAACTTTTCGGTTAAACGCTCGACCATAGAGAAGGTGCGATAATTACATGTTAGAAAAAGACGGACGAGAGCCACGGCGACAGCGCCGCGCGTCGGAGGATTCCCCCTCTCTTACGCGTACTTTTCGGCAGCGCGTGCTCGTCCGTCACTTGCTAACGAGAGCCTGCCAAGCGCGGATCGATAAACGATCACGCTTTCCCTAATTTAACATATTCCGAATTGCTTCGAGTTATTCGAGCATTCGTTGAAATTCAACAGGCCCTCACAATATTCGAATTGCTTCGAGTTATTCGAGCATTCGAACAAATTAAGAAAAAAAAGGCATAAAGAAAATTCTCGGGTTCTAGCGGTTGATTCCCACGCGACGTTGAAAGTTCGAGTTATTCGAATTTTCACAAAGCGGGCAACCGACGTATAGCCGCAGCTTTACGGGATTAGCTTGCGTAAGCAAACTGCCCCCAGTAAACTGCGTGTAATTCCGGTTGTCGAATCAAACCAGTTAATCGATTCGGTCGTGAGTACGACCCGATTAAAGACTGCGGGAAACTCTTTGGTATCATCGAGTTCCCGAATTTTCCGCGTATCGCTGCAAACAGCGGTCGTGCGAGAGGTATCGAGATTAAGACTCGATCCTCCCTTGATTCAATCGAACGGTCTTACAACCATCTAAAGGGGCCTTATTGGCGTAAATACCTTGGGTGGACTTGCCGCCTTCCAGTCGGAGCGTGGGACGAGTTATTCTAAGCCCAGCTTCCGGCGAATGCCAGAGCGTTGTTCTCTGATCGCCAGTCTTGTACGGTCACTGCGCGTAGAACGCGACTCACAAGGCGTCGTGGTGCCAGTCTCAATAGTAAGACGTCCTATACGCCATTGAAAGACTGCACCGCATCGTGTTCCGTACACACGCATACGAAGACGGTAAGGGGCCGAGGACCGGGTGACGGTTGGAGCCTTACAACCTCCCTCTAGGCACCCTCTCCTGCGACAATCAAGTGTTGCAGTCGAACAGAAAACCGAGAGGAAATTCCCTAATTGGAAGAAAGCGAGCGATTCCCGGTTTAAAGGGAACGCTCACACACGTACAGTCCACTAGCTTAGCTGCGTATCGCGGCGGCAGAGATTCCCGCTCCTAGGTGCGACAAGCACCGACCAGGAGCGTACCAAAGAGAGAAAGACAAGCGACGTGACTCACGTCGACAGGTATTTAACGCCTAGTCGTATCTCTTTCTGTTTCAGGGTAACAACACAGACCACACTGATCGTCTGGCAGACGTCGGCCGATTCTCAAACCTTTATTGACTAAATAAACGGCTTGGTCGCATAAGGCGATCCGGCGAAAATAAAATTATAATTGTATCGCTTACTCTCCGTCCGTTCCTTCCCTCGAGATCCGGACCCCCGTTAGGCGAGGTATTTTCAAACCTCCTCCCCCTAACACAATTAAACCTGGTTTCGATCAATATTTTAGAGGATAACGCAAGTTAGGTCTGGGATAGGTCTAGGATTTGCCCTCATCAGGCTCTTACGTTCGCATATTTCTCATGCTTCATGGCTAGATCCTGGGCTATCTCTGGATTGGATCACGTAGTAATGTGGGACCACACTGAAACAGTCAATTAAACCTGGTTTCACTCAATATTTTAGAGAATAATTCATGTTAGGTCTACGTTTGGTCTGGGATTTGCTCTCATCAGGCTCATTCTTTCGCATATTTCTCATACTTGATGGCTAGATCCTGGGCTTTTTCTGGATTGCATCACGTAGTAATGAAGTACAACACTGAAACAGTCAATTAAACCTGGTTTCCATCAATATCTTAGAGGACAACGCAAGTTAGGTCTGGGATATGTCTGGGATTTGCAATCATCAGGCTCATACTTTCGCGTTTTTCACATACTTGTTAAACAGATCCTGGGTTTTTTCTGGTTTGGATCACGTAGTAGTGTGGTACCACACTGAAACAGTCCATTAAACCTGGTTTGGATCAATATTTTAGGGGATAACGCATGTTAGGTCTAGGTTAGGTCTGGGATTTTCACTCATCAGACTCATACTTTCGCATTCTTCACATACTTGTTGAACGGATCCTGGGTTTTTTCTGGTTTGGATCACGTAATAATGTGGTACCACACTGAAACAGTCGATTAAACCTGGTTTCGATCAAAATTTTAGAGGATAACGCAAGTTAGGTCTGGGATAGGTCTGGGATTTGACCTCATCAGGCCCTTTCTTTCGCATATTTCTCATACATGTTGAACAGATCCTGGGCTGTTTCTGGATTGTATCACGTAGTAATGTGGTACCACGCTCAAACAGGCAATTAAACCTGGTTTCGATCAATATTTTAGAGGATAACGCAAGTTAGGTCTGGGATAGGTCTAGGATTTGCCCTCATCAGGCTCCTACTTTCGCATATTTCTCATACTTCGTGGCTAGATCCTGGGCTATCTCTGGATTGGATCACGTAGTAAAGTGGTACCACACTGAAACATTCAATGAAACCTGGTCTGGATAAATATTTTAGAGGATAACGCATCTTAGGTCTGGGTTAGGTCTAAGATTTGCCCTCATCAGGCTCAGAGTTTCGCGTTTTTCACATTCTTGTTGAACAGATCCTGGGTTTTGTCTGGTTCGGATCACGAAGTAGTGTGGTACCACACTGAAACAATCCATTAAACCTGGTTTCGCTCAATATTTTAGAGGATAACGAATGTTAGGCCTAGGTTAGGTCTTGGATTTGCTCTCATCAGGCTCATTCTTTCGCATATTTCTCATACTTGATGGCTAGATCCTGGGCTTTTTCTGGTTTGGATCACGTAGTAATGTGGTACCACACTGAAACAGTCGATTAAACCTGGTTTCGATCAAAATCTTAGAGGATAACGCAAGTTAGGTCTGGGATAGGTCTGGGATTTGACCTCATCAGACTCATACTTTCGCACACTTCACATACTCCTTGAACAGATCCTGGGTTATTTTCTGGTTTGGATCACATAGTAATGTGGAACCACACTGAAACAGTCGTTTAAACCAGGTTTCGATCAATATTATAGAGGATAACGCATGTTAGGTCTAGGTTAGGCCTGGGATTTTCACTCATCAGACTCATACTTTCGCATTCTTCAAATACTTGTTGAACGGATCCTGGGCTGTTTCTCGATTGTATCACGTAGTAATGTGGTACCACGCTGAAACAGTCAATTAAACCTGGTTTCGATCAATATTTTACAGGATAACGCAAGTTAGGTCTGGGATAGGTCTAGGATTTGCCCTCATCAGGCTCAGAGTTTCGCGTTTTCCACATTCTTGTTGAACAGATCCTGGGTTTTGTCTGGTTCGGATCACGAAGTAGTGTGGTACCACACTGAAACAATCCATTAAACCTGGTTTCGCTCAATATTTTAGAGGATAACGCATGTTAGGTCTAGGTTAGGTCTGGGATTTGCTCTCATCAGGCTCATTCTTTCGCATATTTCCCATACTTGATGGCTAGATCCTGGGCTTTTTCTGGATTGCGTCACGTAGTAATGTAGTACCACACTGAAACAGTCAATGAAACCTGGTTTCCATCACTATTTTAGGGGACAACGCAAGTTAGGTGTAGGTAAGGCCTGAGATTTTCACTGATCAGTCGCATACTTTCGCATTCTTACCATACTTGTTGAACGGATCCTGGGTTTTCTCTGGTTTGGATCACGTAGTAATGAGGTACCACACTGAAACGGTCAATTAAACCTGGTTTCGATCAATATTTGAGAGGATAACGCAAGTTAGGTCTGGGATAGGTCTGGGATTTGCCCTCATCAGGCTCATACTTTCGCGATTTCACATACTTGTTGAACAGATCATGGGTTTTTTTCTCGTTTGGATCACGTAGTAATGTGGTACCACACTGAAACAGTCGATTAAACCTGGTTTCGATCAATATTTCAGAGGATAACGCATGTTAGGTCTAGGTTAGCCCTGGGATTTTCACTCATCAGACTCATACTTTCGCATTCTTTACATACTTGTTGAACGGATCCTGGGTTTTTTCTGGTTTGGATCACGTAGTAATGTGGGACCACACTGAAACAGTCAATTAAACCTGGTTTCGATCAATATTTTAGAGAATAATTCATGGTAGGTCTAGGTTAGGTCTGGGATTTGCTCTCATCAGGCTCATTCTTTCGCATATTTCTCATACTTGATGGCTAGATCCTGGGCTTTTTCTGGATTGCATCACGTAGTAATGTAGTACCACACTGAAGCAGTCAATGAAACCTGGTTTCCATCACTATTTTAGAGGACAACGCAAGGTAGGTCTAGGTAAGGCATGAGATTTTCACTGATCAGACTCATACTTTCGCATTCTTCACATACTTGTTGAACGGATCCTGGGTTTTTTCTGGTTTGGATCACGTAGTAATGTGGTACCACACTGAAACAGTCGATTAAACCTGGTTTCGATCAATATTTTAGAGAATAATTCATGTTAGGTCTAGGTTAGGTCTGGGATTTGCTCTCATTAGGCTCATTCTTTCGCATGTTTCTCATACTTGATGGCTAGATCCTGGGCTTTTTCTGGATTGCATCACGTAGTAATGAAGTACAACACTGAAGCAGTCAATTAAACCTGGCTTCCATCAATATCTTAGAGGACAACGCAAGTTAGGTCTGGGATATGTCTGGGATTTGCCCTCATCAGGCTCATACTTTCGCATATTTCTCATACTTCATGGCTAGATCCTGGGCTATTTCTGGATTGGATCACGTAGTAAAGTGGTACCACACTGAAACATTCAATGAAACCTGGTCTGGATAAATATTTTAGAGGATAACGCATCTTAGGTCTGGGTTAGGTCTAAGATTTGCCCTCATCAGGCCCACAGTTTCGCGTTTTTCACATTCTTGTTGAACAGATCCTGGGTTTTGTCTGGTTTGGATCACGTAGTAATGAGGTACCACACTGAAACGGTCAATTAATCCTAGTTTCGATCAATATTTTAGAGGATAACGCAAGTTAGGTCTGGGATAGGTCTGGGATTTGCCCTCATCAGGCTCATACTTTCGCGTTTTTCACATACTTGTTGAAAAGATCATGGGTTTTTTCTGGTTTGGGTCACGTAGTAGTGTGATACCACACTGAAAGAGTCGATTAAACCTGGTTTCGATCAATATTTTAGAGGATAACGCATGTTAGGTCTAGGTTAGCCCTGGGATTTTCACTCATCAGGCTCATTCTTTCGCATATTTCTCATACTTGATGGCTAGATCCTGGGCTTTTTCTGGATTGCATCACGTAGTAATGTAGTACAACACTGAAACATTCAATGAAACCTGGTCTGGATAAATATTTTAGAGGATAACGCATCTTAGGTCTGGGTTAGGTCTAAGATTTGCCCTCATCATGCCCACAGTTTCGCGTTTTTCACATTCTTGTTGAACAGATCCTGGGTTTTGTCTGGTTTGGATCACGTAGTAATGAGGTACCACACTGAAACGGTCAATTAAACCTAGTTTCGATCAATATTTTAGAGGATAACGCAAGTTAGGTCTGGGATAGGTCTGGGATTTGCCCTCATCAGGCTCATATTTTCGCGTTTTTCACATACTTGTTGAACAGATCATGGGTTTGTTCTGGTTTGGGTCACGTAGTAGTGTGATACCACACTGAAACAGTCGATTAAACCTGGTTTCGATCAATATTTTAGAGGATAACGCATCTTAGGTCTGGGTTAGGTCTAAGATTTGCCCTCATCAGGCCCACAGTTTCGCGTTTTTCACATTCTTGTTGAACAGATCCTGGGTTTTGTCTGGTTTGGATCACGTAGTAATGAGGTACCACACTGAAACGGTCAATTAAACCTAGTTTCGATCAATATTTTAGAGGATAACGCATGTTAGGTCTGGGATAGGTCTGGGATTTGACCTCATCAGACTCATACTTTCGCACACTTCACATACTCCTTGAACAGATCCTGGGTTATTTTCTGGTTTGGATCACATAGTAATGTGGTACCACACTGAAACAGTCGATTAAACCAGGTTTGGATCAATATTTTTGAGGATAACGCATGTTAGGTCTAGGTTAGGCCTGGAATTTTCACTCATCAGACTCATACTTTCGCATTCTTCACATACTTGTTGAACGGATCCTGGGTTTTTTCTGGTTTAGATCACGAAGTAATGTGGGACCACACTGAAACAGACAATTAAACCTGGTTTCGCTCAATATTTTAGAGGATAACGCATGTTAGGTCTAGGTTAGGTCTGGGATTTGCTCTCATCAGGCTCATTCTTTCGCATATTTCTCATACTTGATGGCTAGATCCTGGGCTTTTTCTGGATTGCATCAGGTAGTAATGAAGTACAGCACTGAAACAGTCAATTAAACCTGGTTTCGATCAATATTTTAGAGAATAATTCATGTTAGGTCTAGGTTAGGTCTGGGATTTGCTCTCATCCGGCTCATTCTTTCGCATATTTCTCATACTTCATGGCTAGATCCTGGGCTGTTTCAGGATTGTATCACGTAGTAATGTGGTACCACACTGAAACATTCAGTTAAACCTGGTCTTGATAAATATTTTTGAGGATAACGCTTGTTAGGTCTGGGTTAGGTCTAGGATTTGCCGTCATCAGGCTCATACTTTCGCATATTTCTTATACTTCATGGATAGATCCTGGGCTATTTTCTGGTTTGGATCACATACTAATGTGGTACCACACTGAAACAGTCGATTAAACCAGGTTTCGATCAATATTGTTGAGGATAACGCATGTTAGGTCTAGGTTAGGCCTGGGATTTTCACTCATCAGACTCAATCTTTCGCATTCTTCACATACTTGTTGAACGGATCCTGGGTTTTTTGTGGTTTGGATCACGTAGTAATGTGGGACCACACTGAAACTATCAATTAAACCTGGTCTTGATAAATATTTTAGAGGATAACGCATGTTAGGTCTGGGTTAGGTCTAGGATTTGCTCTCGTCAGGCTCATACTTTCGCATATTTCTCATACCTCATGGCTAGATCCTGGGCTATTTCTGGATTGGATCACGTAGTAATGTGGTACCACACTGAAACAGTCAATTAAACCTGGTTTCGATCAATATTTTAGAGGATAACGCAAGTTAGGTCTGGGATCGGTCTGCGATTTGCCCTCATCAGGCTCATACTTTCGCGTTTTTCACATACTGGTTGAACAGATCCTGGGTTTTTTGCTGGTTTGGATCACGTAGTAGTGTGGTACCACACTGAAACTGTCCATTAAACCTGGTTTCGATCAATATTTTTCAGGATAACGCATGTTAGGTCTAGGTTAGGCCGAGCATTTTCACTCATCAGACTCATACTTTCGCATTATTCACATACTTGTTGAACGGATCCTGGGGTTTTACTGGTTTGGATCACGTAGTAATGTGGTACCACACTGAAACAGTCAATTAAACCTGGTTTCGATCAATATTTTAGGGAATAATCCATGTTAGGTCTAGGTTAGGTCTGGGATTTGCTCTCATCAGGCTCATTCTTTCGCATATTTCCCATACTTGATGGCTAGATACTGGGGTTTCTGGATTGCATCACGTAGTAATGAAGTACAACACTGAAACAGTCAATTAAACCAAGTTTCCATCAATATTTTAGAGGACAACCCATGTTAGGTCTAGGTTAGGCCTGGGATTTGCCCTCATCAGGGTCATACTTTCGCAGTTTTAACATACATGTTGACCTGATCGAGGGTTTTTTCTCCTTTGGATCACATAGTAATGTGGTACCACACTGAAACAGTCCATTAAACCTGGTTTGGATCAATATTTTAGTGGATAACGCATGTTAGGTCTGGCGTAGGCCTGGGATTTTCACTGATCAGACTCATACTTTCGCATTCTTCACATACTTGTTGAACTGATCCCGGGTTTTTTTCTGGTTTGGATCACGTAGTAATGTGGTACCACACTGAAACAGTCCATTAAACCTGGTTTGGATCAATATTTTAGGGGATAACGCATGTTAGGTCTACGCTAGGCCTGGGATTTTCACTCATCAGACTCATACTTTCGCATTCTTCACATACTTGTTGAACGGATCTTGGGTTTTTTCTGGTTTGGATCACATAGTAATGTGGTACCACACTGAAACAGTCCATTAAACCTGGTTTGGATCAATATTTTAGTGGATAACGCATGTTAGGTCTACGCTAGGCCTGGGATTTTCACTCATCAGACTCATACTTTCGCATTCTTCACATACTTGTTGAACGGATCCTGGGCTGTTTCTGGATTGTATCACGTAGTAATGTGGTACCACGCTGAAACAGGCAATTAAACCTGGTTTCGATCAATATTTTAGAGGATAACGCAAGTTAGGTCTGGGATAGGTCTAGGATTTGCCCTCATCAGGCTCTTACTTTCGCATATTTCTCATATTTCATGGCTAGATCCTGGGCTATTTCTGGATTGGATCACGTAGTAAAGTGGTACCACACTGAAACATTCAATGAAACCTGGTCTGGATAAATATTTTAGAGGATAACGCATCTTAGGTCTGGGTTAGGTCTAAGATTTGCCCTCATCAGGCTCACATTTTCGCGTTTTTCACATTCTTGTTGAACAGATCCTGGGTTTTTTCTGGTTGGGGTCACGTAGTAATGAGGTACCACACTGAAACGGTCAATTAAACCTGGTTTCCATCACTATTTTAGAGGACAACGCAAGTTAGGTGTAGGTAAGGCCTGAGATTTTCACTGATCAGACTCATACTTTCGCATTCTTCACATACTTGTTGAACGGATCCTGGGTTTTTTCTGGTTTGGATCACGTAGTAATGAGGTACCACACTGAAACGGTCAATTAAACCTGGTTTCGATCAATATTTTAGAGGATAACGCAAGTTAGGTCTGGGATAGGTCTGGGATTTGCCCTCATCAGGCTCATACTTTCGCGTTTTTCACATACTTGCTGAACAGATCATGGGTTTTTTCTGGTTTGGGTCACGTAGTAATGTGGTACCACACTGAAACAGTCGATTAAACCTGGTTTCGTTCAATATTTTAGAGGATAACGCATGATAGGTCTGGCGTAGGCCTGGGATTTTCACTGATCAGACTCATACTTTCGCATTCTTCACATACTTGTTGAACTGATCCTGGGTTTTTTTCTGGTTTGGATCACGTAGTAATGTGGTACCACACTGAAACAGTCGATTAAACCTGGTTTCGATCAATATTTTAGAGGATAACGCATGTTAGGTCTAGGTTAGCCCTGGGATTTTCACTCATCAGACTCATACTTTCGCATTCTTCACATACTTGTTGAACGGATCCTGGGTTTTTTCTGGTTTGGATCACGTAGTAATGTGGGACCACACTGAAACAGTCAATTAAACCTGGTTTCGATCAATATTTTAGAGAATAATTCATGTTAGGTCTAGGTTAGGTCTGGGATTTGCTCTCATCAGGCTCATTCTTTCGCATATTTCTCATGCTTGATGGCTAGATCCTGGGCTTTTTCTGGATTGCATCACGTAGTAATGAAGTACAATACTGAAACAGTCAATTAAACCTGGTTTCCATCAATATCTTACAGGACAACGCAAGTTAGGTCAGGGATATGTCTGGGATTTGCCCTCATCAGGCTCATACTTTCGCGTTTTTCACATACTTGTTAAACAGATCCTGGGTTTTTTCTGGTTTGGATCACGTAGTAGTGTGGTACCACACTGAAACAGTCGATTAAACCTGGTTTGGATCAATATTTTAGGGGATAACGCATGTTAGGTCTGGGATAGGTCTGGGATTTGACCTCATCAGGCTCCTACTTTCGCATATTTCTCATACTTCATGGCTAGATCCTGGGCTATCTCTGGATTGGATCACGTAGGAAAGTGGTACCATACTGACACATTCAATGAAACCTGGTCTGGATAAATATTTTAGAGGATAACGCATCTTAGGTCTGGGTTAGGTCTAAGATTTGCCCTCATCAGGCTCATAGTTTCGCGTTTTTCACATTCTTGTTGAACAGATCCTGGGTTTTGTCTGGTTTGGATCACATAGTAATGTGGTACCACACTGAAACAGTCGATTAAACCAGGTTTCGATCAATATTTTAGAAGATAACGCGTGTTAGGTCTAGGTTAGGCCTGGGATTTTCACTCATCAGACTCATACTTTCGCATTCTTCACATACTTGTTGAACGGATCCTGGGTTTTTTCTGGTTTGGATCACGTAGTAATGTGGGACCACACTGAAACAGTCAATTAAACCTGGTTTCGATCAATATTTTAGAGAATAATTCATGTTAGGTCTAGGTTAGGTCTGGGATTTGCTCTCATCAGGCTCTTTCTTTCGCATATTTCTCATGCATGTTGAACAGATCCTGGGCTGTTTCTGGATTGTATCACGTAGTAATGTGGTACCACGCTGAAACAGGCAATTAAACCTGGTTTCGATCAATATTTTAGAGGATAACGCAAGTTAGGTCTGGGATAGGTCTAGGATTTGCCCTCATCAGGCTTTTACTTTCGCATATTTCTCATACTTCATGGCTAGATCCTGGGCTATTTCTGGATTGGATCACGTAGTAAAGTGGTACCACACTGAAACATTCAATGAAACCTGGTCTGGATAAATATTTTAGAGGATAACGCATCTTAGGTCTGGGTTAGGTCTAAGATTTGCCCTCATCAGGCTCACATTTTCGCGTTTTTCACATTCTTGTTGAACAGATCCTGGGTTTTGTCTGGTTTGGATCACGAAGTAGTGTGGTACCACACTGAAACAGTCCATTAAACCTGGTTTCCATCACTATTTTAGAGGACAACGCATGTTTGGTCTAGGTTAGGCCTGGGATTTGCCCTCATCAGGGGCATTCTTTCGCAGTTTTAACATACATGTCGACCTGATCGAGGGTTTTTTCTGCTTTGGATCACGTAGTAAAGTGGTGCCACACTGAAACAGTCCATTAAACCTGGTTTGGATCAATATTTTAGAGGATAACGCATGTTAGGTCTAGGTTAGCCCTGGGATTATCACTCATCAGACTCATACCTTCGCATTCTTCACATACTTGTTGAACGGATCCTGGGTTTTTTCTGGTTTGGTTCACGTAGTAATGTGGTACCACACTGAAACATTCAATTAAACCTGATCTTGATAAATATTTAAAGAGGATAACGCATGTTAGGTTTGGGTTAAGTCTAGGATTTGCCCTCATCAGGCTCATACTTTCGCATATTTCTCATACTTGATGGCTAGATCCTGGGCTGTTTCTACATTGTATCACGTAGTAATGTGGTACCACGCTGAAACAGTCAATTAAACCTGGTTTCGATCAATATTTTAGAGGATAACGCAAGTTAGGTCTGGGATAGGTCTGGGATTCGCCCTCATCAGACTCATACTTTCGCGTTTTTCACATACTTGTTGACCTGATCGAGGGTTTTTTCTGCTTTGGATCACGTAGTAAAGTGGTACCACACTGAAACAGTCCATTAAACCTGGTTTGGATCAATATTTTAGAGGATAACGCATGTCAGGTCTAGGTTAGCCCTGGGATTATCACTCATCAGACTCATACCTTCGCATTCTTCACATACTTGTTGAACGGATCCTGGGTTTCTTCTGGTTTGGTTCACGTAGTAATGTGGTACCACACTAAAACATTCAATTAAACCTGGTCTTGATAAATATTTTAAAGGATAACGCATGTTAGGTCTGGGTTAGGTCTGGGATTTGCCCTCATCAGACTCATACTCTCGCATTCTTCACATACTTGTTGAACTGATCCTGGGTTTTTGCTGGTTTGGATCACGTAGTAATGTGGTACCACACTGAAACAGTCGATTAAACCTGGTTTCGATCAATATTTTAGAGGATAACGCAAGTTAGGTTTGGGATAGGTCTGGGATTTGACCTCATCAGACTCATACTTTCGCACACTTCACATACTCGTTGAACAGATCCTGGGTTTTTTCTGGTTTGGATCACGTAGTAATGTGGTACCACACTAAAACATTCAATTAAACCTGGTCTTGATAAATATTTTAGAGGATAACGCATGTTAGGTCTGGGTTAGGTCTAGGATTTGCCCTCATCAGGCTTATACTTTCGCATATTTCACATACTTCATGGCTAGATCCTTTGCTTTTTCTGGATTGTATCACGTAGTAATGTACAACACTGAAACAGTCAATTAAACCTGGTTTCCATCAATATCTTAGAGGACAACGCAAGTTAGGTCTGGCATAGGTCTGGGATTTGCCCTCATCAGGCTCATACTTTCGCGTTTTTCACATACTTGTTGAACAGATCCTGGGTTTTTTCTGGTTTGTATCACGTAGTAGTGTGGTACCACACTGAAACAGTCGATTAAACCTGGTTTCGATCAATATTTTAGAGGATAACGCAAGTTAGGTCTGGGAAAGGTCTGGGATTTGACCTCATCAGACTCATACTTTCGCACACTTCACATACTCGTTGAACAGATCCTGGGTTATTTTCTGGTTTGGATCAGGTAGTAATGTGGTACCACACTAAAACATTCAATTAAACCTGGTCTTGATAAATATTTTAGAGGATAACGCATGTTAGGTCTGGGTTAGGTCTAGGATTTGCCCTCATCAGGCTCATTCTTTCGCATATTTCTCAAACTTGATGGCTAGATCCTGGGCTTTTTCTCGATTGCATCACGTAGTAATGTGGTACCACACTAAACACATTCAATTAAACCTGGTCTTGATAAATATTTTACAGGATAACGCATGTTAGGTCTGGGTTAGGTCTTGGATTTGCCCCCATCAGGCTCATACTTTTGCATATTTCTCATATTTCATGGCTAGATCCTTTGCTTTTTCTGGATTGTATCACGTAGTAATGAAGTACAACACTGAAACAGTCAATTAAACCTGGTTTCCATCAATATCTTAGAGGACAACGCAAGTTAGGTCTGGGATAGGTCTGGGACTTGCCCTCATCAGGCTCATACTTTCGCGTTTTTCACATACTTTTTGAACAGATCCTGGGCTTTTTCTGGATTGCATCACGTAGTAATGAAGTACAACACTGAAACAGTAAATTAAACCTGGTTTCCATCAATATCTTAGAGGACAACGCAAGTTAGGTCTGGCATAGGTCTGGGATTTGCCCTCATCAGGCTCATACTTTCGCGTTTTTCACATACTTGTTGAACAGATCCTGGGTTTTTTCTGGTTTGTATCACGTAGTAGTGTTGTACCACACTGAAACAGTCCATTAAACCTGGTTTGGATCAATATTTTAGAGGATAACGCATGTTAGGTCTAGGTTAGCCCTGGGATTTTCACTCATCAGACTCATACTTTCGCATTCTTCACATACTTGTAGAACTGATCCGGGGTTTTTTCTGGTTTGGATCACGTAGTAATGTGGTACCACACTGAAACAGTCAATGAAACCTGGTTTCCATCAATATTTTAGAGGACAACGCAAGTTAGGTCTAGGTAAGGCCTGTGATTTCCACTGATCAGACTCATACTTTCTCATCCTTCACATACTTGTTGAACGGATCCTGGGTCTTTTCTGGTTTCGATCACGTAGTAATGTCGTACCACACTGAAACGGTCAATTAAACCTGGTTTCGATCAATATTTTAAAGGACAACGCAAGTTACGTCTGGGATAGGTCTAGGATTTGCCCTCATCAGGCTCTTACTTTCGCATATTTCTCATACTTCATGGCTAGATCCTGGGCTGTTTCTGGATTGTATCACGCAGTAATGTGGTACCACGCTGAAACAGTCAATTAAACCTGGTTTCGATCAATATTTTAGAGAATAATTCATGTTAGGTCTGGGTTAGGTCTAGGATTTGCCCTCATCAGGCTCATACTTTCGCATATTTCTCATACTTCATGGCTAGATCCTGGGCTGTTTCTGGATTGTATCACGTAGTAATGTGGTACCACGCTGAAACAGTCAATTAAACCTGGTTTCGATCAATATTTTAGAGGACAACGCAAGTTACGTCTGGGATAGGTCTAGGATTTGCCCTCATCAGGCTCTTACTTTCGCATATTTCTCATACTTCATGGCTAGATCCTGGGCTGTTTCTGGATTGTATCACGTAGTAATGTGGTACCACGCTGAAACAGTCAATTAAACCTGGTTTCGATCAATATTTTAGGGAATAATTCATGTTAGGTCAGGGATAGGTCTGGGATTTGCTCTCATCAGGCTCATTCCTTCGCATATTTCTCATACTTGATGGCTAGATCCTGGGCTTTTTCTGGATTGCATCACGTAGTAATGTAGTACCACACTGAAACAGTCAATGAAACCCGGTTTCCATCAATATTTTAGAGGTCAACGCAAGTTAGGTCTAGGTAAGGCCTGTGATTTCCACTGATCAGACTCATACTTTCGCATCCTTCACATACTTGTTGAACGGATCCTGGGTTTTTTCTGGTTTGGATCACGTAGTAATGTGGTACCACACTGAAACGGTCAATTAAACCTGGTTTCGATCAGTATTTTAGAGGACAACGCAAGTTACGTCTGGGATAGGTCTAGGATTTGCCCTCATCAGGCTCTTACTTTCGCATATTTCTCATACTTCATGGCTAGCTCCTGGGCTATTTCTGGATTGGTTCACGTAGTAAAGTGGTACCACACTGAAACATTCAATGAAACCTGGTCTGGATAAATATTTTAGAGGATAACGCATCTTAGGTCTGGGTTAGGTCTAAGATTTGCCCTCATCAGGCTCACCGTTTCGCGTTTTTCACACACTTGCTGAACAGATCATGGGTTTTTTCTGGTTTGGGTCACGTAGTAGTGTGATACCACACTGAAACAGTCGATTAAACCTGGCTTCGATCAATATTTTAGTGGATAACGCATGTTAGGTCTAGGTTAGCACTGGGATTTTCACTCATCAGACTCATACTTTCGCATTCTTCACATACTTGTTGAACGGATCCTGGGTTTTTTCTGGTTTGGATCACGTGGTAATGTGGGTCCACACTGAAACAATCAATTAAACCTGGTCTTGATAAATATTTTAGAGGATAACGCATGTTAGGTCTGGGATAGGTCTGGGATTTGCGCACATCAGACTCATACTTTCGCATTCTTCACATACTTGTTGAACGGATCCTGGGTTTTTTCTGGTTTGGATCACGTAGTAATGTGGGACCACACCGAAACAGTCAATTAAACCTGGTTTCGATCAATATTTTAGAGAATAATTCATGTTAGGTCTAGGTTAGGTCTGGGATTTGCTCTCATCAGGCTCATTCTTTCGCATATTTCTCATACTTGATGACTAGATCCTGGGCTTTTTCTGGATTGCATCACGTAGTAATGAAGTACAACACTGAAACAGTCAATTAAACCTGGTTTCCATCAATATCTTAGAGGACAACGCAAGTGAGGTCTGGGATAGGTCTGGGATTTGCCCTCGTCAGGCTCATACTTTCGCGTTTTTCACATACTTGTTGAACAGATCCTGGGTTTTTTCTGGTTTGTATCACGTAGTAGTGTGGTACCACACTGAAACAGTCCATTAAACCTGGTTTGGATCAATATTTTAGAGGATAACGCATGTTAGGTCTAGGTTAGCCCTGGGATTTTCACTCATCAGACTCATACTTTCGCATTCTTCACATACTTGTAGAACTGATCCTGGGTTTTTTCTGGTTTGGATCACGTAGTAATGTGGTACCACACTGAAACAGTCAATGAAACCTGGTTTCCATCAATATTTTAGAGGACAACGCAAGTTAGGTCTAGGTAAGGCCTGTGATTTCCACTGATCAGACTCATACTTTCTCATCCTTCACATACTTGTTGAACGGATCCTGGGTTTTTTCTGGTTTCGATCACGTAGTAATGTGGTACCACACTGAAACGGTCAATTAAACCTGGTTTCGATCAATATTTTAAAGGACAACGCAAGTTACGTCTGGGATAGGTCTAGGATTTGCCCTCATCAGGCTCTTACTTTCGCATATTTCTCATACTTCATGGCTAGATCCTGGGCTGTTTCTGAATTGTATCACGTAGTAATGTGGTACCACGCTGAAACAGTCAATTAAACCTGGTTTCGATCAATATTTTAGGGAATAATTCATGTTAGGTCTGGGATAGGTCTGGGATTTGCTCTCATCAGGCTCATTCCTTCGCATATTTCTCATACTTGATGGCTAGATCCTGGGCTGTTTCTGGATTGTATCACGTAGTAATGTGGTACCACGCTGAAACAGTCAATTAAACCTGGTTTCGATCAATATTTTAGAGGACAACGCAAGTTACGTCTGGGATAGGTCTAGGATTTGCCCTCATCAGGCTCTTACTTTCGCATATTTCTCATACTTCATGGCTAGATCCTGGGCTGTTTCTGGATTGTATCACGTAGTAATGTGGTACCACGCTGAAACAGTCAATTAAACCTGGTTTCGATCAATATTTTAGAGAATAATTCATGTTAGGTCTGGGATAGGTCTGGGATTTGCTCTCATCAGGCTCATTCCTTCGCATATTTCTCATACTTGATGGCTAGATCCTGGGCTTTTTCTGGATTGCATCACGTAGTAATGTAGTACCACACTGAAACATTCAATGAAACCTGGTTTCCATCAATATTTTAGAGGACAACGCAAGTTAGGTCTGGGATAGGTCTGGGATTTGACCTCATCAGACTCATACTTTCGCACACTTCACATACTCCTCGAACAGATCCTGGGTTATTTTCTGGTTTGGATCACATAGTAATGTGGTACCACACTGAAACAGTCGATTAGACCAGGTTTCGATCAATATTTTAGAGGATAACGCGTGTTAGGTCTAGGTTAGGCCTGGGATTTTCACTCATCAGACTCATACTTTCGCATTCTTCACATACTTGTTGAACGGATCCTGGGTTTTTTCTGGTTTGGATCACGTAGTAATGTGGGACCACACTGAAACAGTCAATTAAACCTGGTTTCGATCAATATTTTAGAGAATAATTCATGTTAGGTCTATGTTAGGTCTGGGATTTGCTCTCATCAGGCTCTTTCTTTCGCATATTTCTCATACATGTTGAACAGATCCTGGGCTGTTTCTGGATTGTATCACGTAGTAATGTGGTACCACGCTGAAACAGGCAATTAAACCTGGTTTCGATCAATATTTTGGAGGATAACGCAAGTTAGGTCTGGGATAGGTCTAGGATTTGCCCTCATCAGGCTCTTACTTTCGCATATTTCTCATACTTCATGGCTAGATCCTGGGCTATTTCTGGATTGGATCACGTAGTAAAGTGGTACCACACTGAAACATTCAATGAAACCTGGTCTGGATAAATATTTTAGAGGATAACGCATCTTAGGTCTGGGTTAGGTCTAAGATTTGCCCTCATAAGGCTCACAGTTTCGCGTTTTTCACATTCTTGTTGAACAGATCCTGGGTTTTGTCTGGTTTGGATCACGAAGTAGTGTGATACCACACTGAAACAGTCGATTAAACCTGGTTTCGATGAATATTTTAGAGGATAACGCATGTTAGGTCTAGGTTAGGCCTGGGATTTTCACTCATCAGGCTCATACTTTCGCATTCTTCACATACTTGTTGAACGGATCATGGGTTTTTTCTGGTTTGGATCACGACGTAACGTGGGACCACACTGAAACAGTCAATTAAACCTGGTTTCGATCAATATTTTAGAGAATAATTCATGTTAGGTCTGGGTTAGGTCTAGGATTTGCCCTCATCAGGCTCACAGTTTCGCGTTTTTCACATACTTGTTGAACAGATCCTGGGCTTTTTCTGGATTGCATCACGTAGTAATGAAGTACAACACTGAAACACTCAATTAAACCTGCTTTCCATCAATATTATTGAGGATAACGCATGTTAGGTCTAGGTTAGGCCTGGGATTTTCACTCATCAGACTCATACTTTCGCATTCTTCACATACTTGTTGAACCGATCTTGGGTTTTTTCTGGTGTGGATCACGTAGAAGTGTGGTACCACACTGAAACAGTCCATTAAACCTGGTTTGGATCAATATTTTAGAGGATAACGCATGTTAGGTCTAGGTTAGGTCTGGGATTTTCACTCATGAGACTCATACTTTCGCATACTTCACATACTTGTTGAACGGATCCTGGGCTATTTCTGGATTGGATCACGTAGTAATGTGGTACCACACTGAAACAGTCAATTAAACCTGGTTTTGATCAATATTTTAGAGAATAATTCATGTTAGGTCTAGGTTAGGTCTGGGATTTGCTCTCATCAGGCTCATTCTTTCGCATATTTCTCATACTTGACGGCTAGATCCTGGGCTTTTTCTGGATTGCATCACGTAGTAATGATGTACAACACTGAAACAGTCAATAAAACCTGGTTTCGATCAATATTTTAGAGAATAATTCATGTTAGGTCTAGGTTAGGTCTGGGATTTGCTCTCATCAGGCTCATTCTTTCGCATATTTCTCATACTTGATGGATAGATCCTGGGCTTTCTCTGGATTGCATCACGTAGTAATGAAGTACAACACTGAAACAGTCAATTAAACCTGGTTTCCATCTTTATTTTAGAGGACAACACATGTTATGTCTAGGTTAGGCCTGGGATTTGCTCCCATCAGGGTCATACTTTTGCAGTTTTAACATACATGTGGACCTGATCGAGGGTTTTTTCAGCTTTGGATCACGTAGTAAAGTGGTACCACACTGAAACAGTCCATTAAACCTGGTTGCGATCAATATTTTAGAGGATAACGCATGTTAGGTCTGGGTTAGGTCTAGGATTTGCCCTCATCAGGCTCATACTTTCGCATATTTCTCATACTTCATGGCTAGATCCTGGGCTATTTCTGGATTGGATCACGTAGTAATGTGGTACCACACTGAAACAGTCAATTAAACCTGGTTTCCATCAATATTTTAGAGGACAACGCATGTTTGGTCTAGGTTAGGCCTGGGATTTGCCCTCATCAGGGGCATTCTTTCGCAGTTTTAACATACATGTCGACCTGATCGAGGGTTTTTTCTGCTTTGGATCACGTAGTAAAGTGGTGCCACACTGAAACAGTCCATTAAACCTGGTTTGGATCAATATTTTAGAGGATAACGCATGTTAGGTCTAGGTTAGCCCTGGGATTATCACTCATCAGACTCATACCTTCGCATTCTTCACATACTTGTTGAACGGATCCTGGGTTTTTTCTGGTTTGGTTCACGTAGTAATGTGGTACCACACTGAAACATTCAATTAAACCTGATCTTGATAAATATTTGAGAGGATAACGCATGTTAGGTTTGGGTTAAGTCTAGGATTTGCCCTCATCAGGCTCATACCTTCGCATATTTCTCATACTTGATGGCTAGATCCTGGGCTGTTTCTACATTGTATCACGTAGTAATGTGGTACCACGCTGAAACAGTCAATTAAACCTGGTTTCGATCAATATTTTAGAGGATAACGCAAGTTAGGTCTGGGATAGGTCTGGGATTCGCCCTCATCAGACTCATACTCTCGCATTCTTCACATACTTGTTGAACTGATCCTGGGTTTTTTCTGGTTTGGATCACGTAGTAATGTGGTACCACACTGAAACAGTCGATTAAACCTGGTTTCGATCAATATTTTAGAGGATAACGCAAGTTAGGTCTGGGATAGGTCTGGGATTTGACCTCATCAGACTCATACTTTCGCACACTTCACATACTCGTTGAACAGATCCTGGGTTTTTTCTGGTTTGGATCACGTAGTAATGTGGTACCACACTAAAACATTCAATTAAACCTGGTCTTGATAAATATTTTAGAGGATAACGCATGTTAGGTCTGGGTTAGGTCTAGGATTTGCCCTCATCAGGCTTATACTTTCGCATATTTCTCATACTTCATGGCTAGATCCTTTGCTTTTTCTGGATTGTATCACGTAGTAATGTACAACACTGAAACAGTCAATTAAACCTGGTTTCCATCAATATCTTAGAGGACAACGCAAGTTAGGTCTGGCATAGGTCTGGGATTTGCCCTCATCAGGCTCATACTTTCGCGTTTTTCACATACTTGTTGAACAGATCCTGGGTTTTTTCTGGTTTGTATCACGTAGTAGTGTGGTACCACACTGAAACAGTCGATTAAACCTGGTTTCGATCAATATTTTAGAGGATAACGCAAGTTAGGTCTGGAATAGGTCTGGGATTTGACCTCATCAGACTCATACTTTCGCACACTTCACATACTCGTTGAACAGATCCTGGGTTATTTTCTGGTTTGGATCAGGTAGTAATGTGGTACCACACTAAAACATTCAATTAAACCTGGTCTTGATAAATATTTTAGAGGATAACGCATGTTAGGTCTGGGTTAGGTCTAGGATTTGCCCTCATCAGGCTCATTCTTTCGCATATTTCTCAAACTTGATGGCTAGATCCTGGGCTTTTTCTCGATTGCATCACGTAGTAATGTGGTACCACACTAAAACATTCAATTAAACCTGGTCTTGATAAATATTTTAGAGGATAACGCATATTAGGTCTGGGTTAGGTCTTGGATTTGCCCCCATCAGGCTCATACTTTTGCATATTTCTCATATTTCATGGCTAGATCCTTTGCTTTTTCTGGATTGTATCACGTAGTAATGAAGTACAACACTGAAACAGTCAATTAAACCTGGTTTCCATCAATATCTTAGAGGACAACGCAAGTTAGGTCTGGGATAGGTCTGGGACTTGCCCTCATCAGGCTCATACTTTCGCGTTTTTCACATACTTTTTGAACAGATCCTGGGCTTTTTCTGGATTGCATCACGTAGTAATGAAGTACAACACTGAAACAGTAAATTAAACCTGGTTTCCATCAATATCTTAGAGGACAACGCAAGTTAGGTCTGGCATAGGTCTGGGATTTGCCCTCATCAGGCTCATACTTTCGCGTTTTTCACATACTTGTTGAACAGATCCTGGGTTTTTTCTGGTTTGTATCACGTAGTAGTGTTGTACCACACTGAAACAGTCCATTAAACCTGGTTTGGATCAATATTTTAGAGGATAACGCATGTTAGGTCTAGGTTAGCCCTCGGATTTTCACTCATCAGACTCATACTTTCGCATTCTTCACATACTTGTAGAACTGATCCGGGGTTTTTTCTGGTTTGGATCACGTAGTAATGTGGTACCACACTGAAACAGTCAATGAAACCTGGTTTCCATCAATATTTTAGAGGACAACGCAAGTTAGGTCTAGGTAAGGCCTGTGATTTCCACTGATCAGACTCATACTTTCTCATCCTTCACATACTTGTTGAACGGATCCTGGGTTTTTTCTGGTTTCGATCACGTAGTAATGTGGTACCACACTGAAACGGTCAATTAAACCTGGTTTCGATCAATATTTTAAAGGACAACGCAAGTTACGTCTGGGATAGGTCTAGGATTTGCCCTCATCAGGCTCTTACTTTCGCATATTTCTCATACTTCATGGCTAGATCCTGGGCTGTTTCTGAATTGTATCACGTAGTAATGTGGTACCACGCTGAAACAGTCAATTAAACCTGGTTTCGATCAATATTTTAGGGAATAATTCATGTTAGGTCTGGGATAGGTCTGGGATTTGCTCTCATCAGGCTCATTCCTTCGCATATTTCTCATACTTGATGGCTAGATCCTGGGCTGTTTCTGGATTGTATCACGTAGTAATGTGGTACCACGCTGAAACAGTCAATTAAACCTGGTTTCGATCAATATTTTAGAGGACAACGCAAGTTACGTCTGGGATAGGTCTAGGATTTGCCCTCATCAGGCTCTTACTTTCGCATATTTCTCATACTTCATGGCTAGATCCTGGGCTGTTTCTGGATTGTATCACGTAGTAATGTGGTACCACGCTGAAACAGTCAATTAAACCTGGTTTCGATCAATATTTTAGGGAATAATTCATGTTAGGTCTGGGATAGGTCTGGGATTTGCTCTCATCAGGCTCATTCCTTCGCATATTTCTCATACTTGATGGCTAGCTCCTGGGCTTTTTCTGGATTGCATCACGTAGTAATGTAGTACCACACTGAAACAGTCAATGAAACCCGGTTTCCATCAATATTTTAGAGGACAACGCAAGTTAGGTCTAGGTAAGGCCTGTGATTTCCACTGATCAGACTCATACTTTCGCATCCTTCACATACTTGTTGAACGGATCCTGGGTTTTTTCTGGTTTGGATCACGTAGTAATGTGGTACCACACTGAAACGGTCAATTAAACCTGGTTTCGATCAGTATTTTAGAGGACAACGCAAGTTACGTCTGGGATAGGTCTAGGATTTGCCCTCATCAGGCTCTTACTTTCGCATATTTCCCATACTTCATGGCTAGCTCCTGGGCTATTTCTGGATTGGATCACGTAGTAAAGTGGTACCACACTGAAACATTCAATGAAACCTGGTCTGGATAAATATTTTAGAGGATAACGCATCTTAGGTCTGGGTTAGGTCTAAGATTTGCCCTCATCAGGCTCACCGTTTCGCGTTTTTCACACACTTGCTGAACAGATCATGGGTTTTTTCTGGTTTGGGTCACGTAGTAGTGTGATACCACACTGAAACAGTCGATTAAACCTGGCTTCGATCAATATTTTAGTGGATAACGCATGTTAGGTCTAGGTTAGCACTGGGATTTTCACTCATCAGACTCATACTTTCGCATTCTTCACATACTTGTTGAACTGATCCTGGGTTTTTTCTGGTTTGGATCACGTAGTAATATGGGTCCACACTGAAACAATCAATTAAACCTGGTCTTGATAAATATTTTAGAGGATAACGCATGTTAGGTCTAGGTTAGGTCTGGGATTTGCTCTCATCAGGCTCATTCTTTCGCATATTTCTCATACATGTTGAACAGATCCAGGGTTTTTTCAGGTTTGGATCACGTAGTAATGTGGGACCACACTGAAACAATCCATTAAACCTGGTCTTGATAAATATTTTAGAGGATAACGCATGTTAGGTCTAGGTTAGGTCTGGGATTTTCACTCATCAGACTCATACTTTCGCATTCTTCACATACTTGTTGAACGGATCCTGGGTTTTTTATGGTTTGGATCACGTGGTAATGTGGGTCCACACTGAAACAATCAATTAAACCTGGTCTTGATAAATATTTTAGAGGATAACGCATGTTAGGTCTGGGATAGGTCTGGGATTTGCGCACATCAGACTCATACTTTCGCATTCTTCACATACTTGTTGAACGGATCCTGGGTTTTTTCTGGTTTGGATCACGTAGTAATGTGGGACCACACTGAAACAGTCAATTAAACCTGGTTTCGATCAATATTTTAGAGAATAATTCATGTTAGGTCTAGGTTAGGTCTGGGATTTGCTCTCATCAGGCTCATTCTTTCGCATATTTCTCATACTTGATGACAAGATCCTGGGCTTTTTCTGGATTGCATCACGTAGTAATGAAGTACAACACTGAAACAGTCAATTAAACCTGGTTTCCATCAATATCTTAGAGGACAACGCAAGTGAGGTCTGGGATAGGTCTGGGATTTGCCCTCGTCAGGCTCTTACTTTCGCATATTTCTCATACTTCATGGCTAGATCCTGGGCTGTTTCTGGATTGTATCACGTAGTAATGTGGTACCACGCTGAAACAGTCAATTAAACCTGGTTTCGAACAATATTGTAGAGAATAATTCATGTTAGGTCTGGGATAGGTCTGGGATTTGCTCTCATCAGGCTCATTCCTTCGCATATTTCTCATACTTGATGGCTAGATCCTGGGCTTTTTCTGGATTGCATCACGTAGTAATGTAGTACCACACTGAAACAGTCAATGAAACCTGGTTTCCATCAATATTTTAGAGGACAACGCAAGTTAGGTCTAGGTAAGGCCTGTGATTTCCACTGATCAGACTCATACTTTCGCATCCTTCACATACTTGTTGATCGGATCCTGGGTTTTTTCTGGTTTGGATCACGTAGTAATGAGGTACCACACTGAAACGGTCAATTAAACCTGGTTTCGATCAATATTTTAGAGGATAACGCAAGTTAGGTCTGGGATAGGTCTGGGATTTGCCCTCATCAGGCTCATACTTTCGCGTTTTTCACATACTTGTTGAACAGATCATGGGATTTTTCTGGTTTGGGTCACGTAGTAATGTGGTACCACACTGAAACAGTCGATTAAACCTGGTTTCGATCAATATTTTAGAGGATAACGCAAGCTAGGTCTAGGTTAGGCCTGGGATTTTCACTCATCAGACTCATACTTTCGCATTCTTCACATACTTGTTGAAGGGATCCGGGGTTTTTTCTGGTTTGGATCACGTAGTAATGTGGGACCACACTGAAACAGTCAATTAAACCTGGTTTCGATCAATATTTTAGAGAATAATTCATGTTAGGTCTAGGTTAGGTCTGGGATTTGCTCTCATCAGGCTCATTCTTTCGCATATTTCTCATACTTGATGGCTAGATCCTGGGCTTTTTCTTGATTGCATCACGTAGTAATGAAGTACAACACTGAAACAGTCAATTAAACCTGGTTTCCATGAATATCTTAGAGGACAACGCAAGTTAGGTCTGGGATATGTCTGGGATTTGACCTCATCAGACTCATACTTTCGCATTCTTCACATACTTGTTGAACGGATCTTGGGTTTTTTCTGGTGTGGATCACGTAGTAATGTGGTACCACACTGAAACAGTCCATTAAACCTGGTTTCCATCACTATTTTAGAGGACAACGCAAGTTAGGTCTAGGTAAGACCTGAGATTTTCACTGATCAGACTTATACTTTCGCATCCTTCACATACTTGTTGAACGGATCCTGGGTTTTTTCTGGTTTGGATCACGTAGTAATGTGGTACCACACTGAAACGGTCAATTCAACCTGGTTTCGATCAATATTTTAGAGGATAACGCAAGTTAGGTCTGGGATAGGTCTGGGACTTGCCCTCATCAGGCTCATACTTACGCGTTTTTCACATACTTGTTGAACAGATCATGGGTTTTTTCTGGTTTGGGTCACGTAGTAGTGTGATACCACACTGAAACAGTCGATTAAACCTGGTTTCGATCAATATTTTAGAGGATAACGCATGTTAGGTCTAGGATAACCCTGGGATTTTCTCTCATCAGACTCATACTTTCGCATTCTTCACATACTTGTTGAACTGATCCTCGGTTTTTTCTGGTTTGGATCACGTAGTAATGTGGTACCACACTGAAACAGTCGATTAAACCTGGTCTCGATCAATATTTTAGAGAATAATTCATGTTAGGTCTAGGTTAGGTCTGGGATTTGCTCTCATCAGGCTCATTTTTTCGCATATTTCTCATACTTGATGGCTAGATCCTGGGCTTTTTCTGGATTGCATCACGTAGTAATGAAGTACAACACTGCAACAGTCAATTAAACCTGGTTTCCATCAATATCTTAGAGGACAACGCAAGTTAGGTCTCGGATATGTCTGGGATTTGCCCTCATCAGGCTCATACTTTCGCGTTTTTCACATACTTGTTGAACAGATCCTGGGTTTTTTCAGGTTTGGATCACGTTGTAGTGTGGTACCACACTGAAACAGTCCATTAAACCTGGTTTTGATCAATATTTTAGAGAATAATTCATGTTAGGTCTAGGTTAGGTCTGGGATTTGCTCTCATCAGGCTCATTCTTTCGCATATTTCTCATACTTGATGGCTAGATCCTGGGCTTTTTCTGGATTGCATCACGTAGTAATGAAGTACAACACTGAAACAGTCAATTAAACCTGGTTTCCATCAATATCTTAGAGGACAACGCAAGTTAGGTCTGGGATATGTCTGGGATTTGCCCCCATCAGGCTCATACTTTCGCGTTTTTCACATACTCGTTGAACAGATCCTGGGTTATTTTCTGGTTTGGATCACATAGTAATGTGGTTCCACACTGAAACAGTCGATTTAACCAGGTTTCGATCAATATTTTTGAGGATAACGAATGTTAGGTCCAGGTTAGGCCTGGGATTTTCACTCATCAGACTCATACTTTCGCATTCTTCACATACTTGTTGAACGGATCCTGGGTTTTTTCTGGTTTGGATCACGTAGTAATGTGGGACCACACTGAAACAGTCAATTAAGCCTGGTTTCGATCAATATTTTAGAGAATAATTCATGTTAGGTCTAGGTTAGGTCTGGGATTTGCTCTCATCATGCTCATTCTTTCGCATATTTCTCATACTTGATGGCTAGATCATGGGTTATTTTCTGGTTTGGATCACATACTAATGTGGTACCACACTGAAACAGTCGATTAAACCAGGTTTCGGTCAATATTTTAGAGTATAACTCATGTTAGGTCTAGGTTAGGCCTGGGATTTTCACTGATCAGACTCATACTTTCGCATTCTTCACATACTTGTTGAAGGGATCCGGGGTTTTTTCTGGTTTGGATCACGTAGTAATGTGGGACCACACTGAAACAGTCAATTAAACCTGGTTTCGATCAATATTTTAGAGAATAATTCATGTTAGGTCTAGGTTAGGTCTGGGATTTGCTCTCATCAGGCTCATTCTTTCGCCAATTTCTCATACTTGATGGCTAGATCCTGGGCTTTTTCTGGATTGCATCACGTAGTCATGTAGTACCACACTGAAACAGTCAATGAAACCTGGTTTCCATCAATATTTTAGAGGACAACGCAAGTTAGGTCTAGGTAAGGCCTGAGATTTTCACTTATCAGACTCATACTTTCGCATCCTTCACATACTTGTTGAACGGATCCTGGGTTTTTTCTGGTTTGGATCACGTAGTAATGTGGTACCACACTGAAACAGTCGATTAAACGTGGTTTCGATCAATATTTTATGGGATAACGCAAGTTACGTCTGGGATTGGTCTGGGATTTGACCTCATCAGACTCATACTTTCGCATTCTTCACATACTTGTTGAACGGATCTTGGGTTTTTTCTGGAGTGGATCACGTAGTAATGTGGTACCACACTGAAACAGTTCATTAAACCTGGTTTCCATCACTATTTTAGAGGACAACGCAAGTTAGGTCTAGGTAAGACCTGAGATTTTCACTTATCAGACTCATACTTTCGCATGCTTCACATACTTGTTGAACGGATCCTGGGTTTTTTCTGGTTTGGATCACGTAGTAATGTGGTACCACACTGAAACGGTCAATTCAACCTGGTTTCGATCAATATTTTAGAGGATAACGCATGTTAGGTCTAGGATAACCCTGGGATTTTCACTCATCAGACTCATACTTTCGCATTCTTCACATACTTGTTGAACTGATCCTCGGTTTTTTCTGGTTTGGATC